>NW_028261385.1:24195474-24355474 GCF_051295495.1 Thamnophis sirtalis | reverse complement strand
ATAATCATTTGTCTGAAGTGGTGTAGGGTTTCCTGCCTAGGCAGGGGGTTGGACTAAAAGACCTCCAACGTCCCTTCCAACTCTGTTATTCTGTATGTGGTTCAATGGCTAACTGGGAAGCCCTCTTTCTCTCTCCACCCACTTATGCCCTTTGTTCTCCTTTGCTAACTTCAATCTTGTGCAATCAGCTGGAAAGGGAAGAAGCAGAATGCAAGTCTGCTGCCATAATTTGGCTGACAATCAGGGCCAGGGTCTCTACTTTGTGAACAAATCATTAACGAAAGCCTGTTTACAGGGAATTGTTGGCAAATGCTTTGGCGGTCACCTGAAACAAACCAGATTTGCTCTACGTCTGATGTCCCAACTTATTTGATGGTCATGTTCCTTGAAAAAGAGCAGAAAAAGTTACCTTTTAGTAGATCAGATCAGTGGGCAGCACACCGTGAGATTCTGGAGTGGCAGTGGATTCTAAGCCATGGGTTGGGTCCTTGATGCTATTTGAGCTTGGTTGTTCTCTAGCTGGATAATGAACTGTCTGCAACTAAAGAACCAAGCTTAGAGAGCACAAGGATTCCACAATTCAACCTTGAGCTACATATATGCTCTTCTATGGTATTGGATCTAAAACCAGCCTAATTTCATGGACCACAAATCCCAAAATCAGAAGAGAAAGACAGGAGGGGTGAATAAAACCAGTATTGGCCGTTTTAAGATGCATGGATTTCAACTCCAGAATCTCCATAATTCCAGAATTATCCAGCCAGCATCTTTATAATCCCATTACGTTGATACACTTACACTATTTATTTGCAATTGTTCAGGCTTGACCTCTAGGTTGCTCACACTATCACTAAGAGGCTACCTATGAAGACTACAACCTTCAACTATACTATGTATATGCGTGGGGCTAGCTGAGATATTTGTGAATGATTGAGTAGATGGTTCCAATAATGTATCAACTGCACTGGCTGCTTACTGGATTCTGAGCTCAGTTCAAAGTGATGTGTCTGTGTGTGTGTTTGTGTGTGTGATAAAAAAAATCTTTAAACCAATCTGCCTGGTCTGGCACCTTCTAGACACTATTTATATCTACATCATGTCTTTTGGGGAGCAGCACAGCCATAGAATTGTGCCCTAAATATTCAAATATCTAAAGTGAACTTGTTTGTGCAACCAAGTTCAATCACAGATCAGCATGGATATTTTTTTTCCGTAAAATGTGTTTTTATTTTCCATTTTCCATTTTCATACAGTCACATATATACTGTGCATAACCGGGGCCATACAACATTAAACAATAAACACAGCAATTCCTCTTGTCAACAATACCCCCCAAAATAGAAACCCACTATACCTCTTCAACCCTCCATACACCTCTTTCTTTTGCCCCCCTCCAACTTTCCATCTTCCCTCCATCATTCCCCTCTACCCTACTTCCCCTCCCCCTCTACCACTCCTCTCTCCCAGTCCACTCCCTCCCTTCCTTCTCACCCTCCCTCCCATCCTCTCTCCGGCCCTCTCTACCTCTCTTTCTTCTATCCTGCTACTCCTCCCTTTGGTGTATTTCTACTATATGTCAATATATTCAGCTTGTCCTATTTTTACAGTGACATTAAAGAGAAACAGTATACATGTGAGATCAGCATGGATTTGAAAGACTTTGGGTGGACAGATGGATGTGGACTCTGTGAGAATGATGGCAGCTTTAGTCCAACACATTTAGAGGTTCCCAAAATGGAAACACTAATAAATATTATAGTCAGTAGATATCCTTTTATTTTTGCAATATTTTGTGATGGGAAAATGGATTGACTGAGGCCTTGTTAACACATTTTTGTTACATTCAACTTGGTAGACCAGCTCCAAACCCCCATATTAGAGATCCAGATATTCATTACAGAACCATCATAATGATAAAAACTGAGATCTATTCCTGACCTGATGAGCGGTTTGAACATTGTCCTGTTTTATGCTTCAAAACTGCACTTATCCAATTGCCATATCTGATAACCTATCATTATCTAGATCATTTGATTGAATCATATCTTGGCAGATAGGATTGTTTGCAATCTTAATAAATGCCAGTTGCTTAATTTTGCTAGCTGACTTTGGGCCATTCACAGATTCTCAGTCCAACTCTGAGCAAAATAGGAGCAGGAAGGAGTATTAGGTGCCACGTTGAGTTATTTATGAAAAGAAAAGAAAAGTGGCATTTGAAAATATCTAATGTCAGAATTATTTTTAAGACTTTTAAAAACGAAGCATTAAAAAAAATTACATAGACTGCTCTGGTGCTGTTTGGCTTAGGCACAGATGTACTGGGATGAAATGTGGAAGGACTGGCTTCCCACCCAGAACTAGAAGAGATGCCTGCAAGTGAGGCAAAAAAAGGGCAAAATAATGGCAGTGACTATGCAATCAAAATCCTGCCCTTTTTCCATGTCCCTATGTTGGAATGATGAAAGAAATGTCCTCCTGGGTTCAGCTCCAAGTAGGGAAAAAGGCACTGGAGACATGGAGGCTGCTTGGAAAGATGGTTTATTAGTGGACAGGACCACATGGCTTGAGCCCTGAACAGGGCTCACAAGCGTCAATGTTGGTGGAGAAGAAGAGAAGGGCTGAGGGAGGGGCTTGCTAGACTTTTTATAACCTGTTCAGTCCCACCTCTCTGTTTCCTGATCCTGTGTAAGAAATGTATTCTGATTGGTTGTCAAGACTCCCATGGGGCCATGCAGGGGCAACTCTCTAGGCTGTGTTTTGAATCCAGGTCTGGTTGAGTTCTCAGGTGCCATGTGGTCAGTTGGGGCCAATATTATCATGCTTTAATCCCATCCCCCTGGAGCTGAAGTGGAGAAGCCTTTATTATGTAAAGTGGACTAGCTTGGCCTTCTTAATGGCCCATTGACAAAGTGGGGATGGGCAGGAAGCTACAGGCAGCTATTCTGTCTTTTAAAATATGTTTCTTTTCTTTTCATATCCAGAGACATATTCTGCCTTTTCAATATTTCCTAGGATATTTCATTTTTCTGGGAGAGGGCTGGGTGATACTTCCTACAGGAAGAAGTGTCCTTCTGAGTTCAATTCCAAGTGGGGAAAAAGACACTGGAAACATGGAGGCTGTTTGGAAAGATGATTTAATGGTGGACAGGACCACATGGCTTGAGCTCCTGAACAGAAAATGGGGATCATATGCTTCCAGATGTTAGGTGAAAAAGCAAGGAGAGAAAAGGGACTTGATGAGAGTTCCTGAGTTTTTTATACTCTCTGTTCATCCCCACCTCTCTGTTTCCTGTTCCTGTGTAAGAAATGTATTTTGATTAGTTGTCAGACTCTCAGGGGCTGGGTGGTGGTCTTAGCTAACGTTGTAGGCTGTGTGTCTTTTGAGTCCCAGGCTTGGTTGAGCATTTCTTCTTCCCAGGCGCCCTGTGGTGAGATGGGTAAAGGGCTAATACTATCATGTCTTAATCCCAGCACCCTGGAGCTGAAGGGGGAGATCTTTGTTATGTAGAATAGACTGGCTCAGGCATTTTAATGGCCCATTGACAAAGGTGGAGGCTATTAAGAGTGAGTCTGTTTACTTCCTAAAACATGTTTCTCCATTTCTTGGCCAGGGAAATATAATCTTCTACCTTTTCAATATTTCCCAGGATATTTCATTTTTCTAGGAGAGGGGTGGGTACTAACCCCCCATACTTGTAATCCAGCTATATTCATAGACCTCAACCACTCCTTCCCCTTGACAACTGAGGGGGAAAAACTAGTCATTTGAGTCATTCTAGCACCCTGAACACCTTTGGAGAATGTTAAGAATGTTATCAGTTTTCACTTGACTTAAGTGATAATTGCTTCATTGTAGGCACAATGTCTCCTGACAGCTGGAAGGGACCCAACAAGGTCATCTTAACCAACCCATAGCTAGCTGGTCATGTTTTGCTCAGCAAATACAAAACTGGCAGCACTGCAATGGCTTGGACTGTCTGACCTGCTTTATGGCTGATACGTAGGCTATTTCTGGATGACTGTGCTATGTTTCCATAACACACTGTGGCAGAAGATAGTCAATCAGCCATGATTTAGTGTGCTATGCAAGGCCAACTTTTGAAATTAGTTACAGGCATGTCAATCAATCACAGGTATGTCAGTCAAACAATACTCAATAAAAATACTGGGGCTTATTTTTAACGCTGAAGAGATCTGTATTGTCACTTAGATTGAAAGCTGGACATAACCTGATACAAGCTATTTTTAATCCTCATGCTGTCTATGCCCCCAAAATTCTCTAAACAGAGGTAAAAATCTAGAATATGCTTTCATGATTCCAAGCCTGGTTATTGTAAACCGTATTTATTTATTTAGTGTGTTGTACAAATGCAACTTGTTCAGTTAGTTTATTGTTACTATTATTATGCAAACACAGAAAATAGCCTAATTCAGTTAGCAGGTTGTGTGGATGTGTTGTGAATAGAACAGCTACTAAGTCACCAAACTGCCAGCCATATTTATGTCATGTGTGTTGTGCAAACCCAAAAAAGTACAGGGAGTATGTTATGGTGTAATGAGCCATGGTGTGTACCTTGTGCAATCCCTGTCATTTTTCAGTGTCCGTTATATCTGTTATTGAGTGAGCTACCACCTTGTGTGCTTTCAGAACCCTGAACGGTTGTTCTGTGTGTCAATATTTGATTCTACCAATTCAGTTGTTCTTACAAAAAGCACATTTGCTGCAATTACATTCATGGAAGCACTGAAGGGGGAGATTCTTTTAAAGCATAAGTTATATATCTACTTTTTAAACAAATAAATATAGTTAGGAACTGCCAGCGGTCATTCGCTTCGAAGGTTAATATTAAACTATCGTGTCAGAACTTTCAACTGTACCTTGATTTCACTCTAAAAGCAGACCTGTCTCTCTACCTCAAAGCGGTGTTTTGGAAAGTGCACAACATTTTGATACATATTTTAGAAAGTAAGTTTTGTTATCCAAAAAGAACCCAGTGGACAAGCCTTTAGAGCAGTGTTTCTCAACCTGGGCGACTTTAATATGTGTGGCCTTCAATTCCAAGAATTGCCCTGCTAGCATGCTGTTGGGGAATTCTTGGAGTTGAAGTCTAGACAACTTAAAGTTGCTCTCTTTGGAAAACACTGCTTTAGATTATATTTAAGTTACAGTCAGAACAGTCAAAGTAGACATTTTGAAAACAAGAAGCAGAAAAGCACTAAGCAGCTGGAACAGGTTAACTGTAGTTAAACAATTTACTGATTAAACTAAGCTACACACACACACACACACACACACACACACACACACAAATCAAGAGGGGAACTGCAAGTTATAGCCAATTTTATCAACATTCCAGCTTGCAACTTTTCTCAAGGCTGTCAAACTTTTATGCAAAGTACAGACTATCACAAAATCATACAACTGAAAAGTACAATTTGGATCACTGAGTCCAACACCCTTTTCCCCACAGGAATTTTCAAACATTCAGGATAGATAGCTCTGGTTGTCGAACTTACTCTTGAATCCAGCATTCTTATTAATTAAGCTCACCACTTCTCTTGATAAATGGATCTATTGTGGCTGGTTCTGACAGCTTTTCTAACATTTAGCTGGAATCTGCCTTCCTGGAACCCCAACTATTATTCAACCTCTTGGGAGAATAGCCAACATAATCTGTTACATCCTTCTGGGTACCCAAAAGGTACAATCATGTCTCTTTCTAATCTTCTCAAGGCTAAGTATTTGCAGATCTTTCAACTTGTCTTCATGGGATGTGGTTTCTTTCCTCTGTTCTTCCTTGTTCTTCTTGGGACATATTTCGTGGAGATCACTAGATCCCATTTCTCAAGAATGGACCTGGACAACGCAGCATATAATGGATTCCTTCCTTCCTAAGATCCAGAAATTATATATTTGTTGACACACCTTAAAACTGCATCTGTTGTTTTTTTCTCCATTGTATCACATATGCCAGTTCATATTTGCTAATCACCAGCATACATTGCAACACAAGCTTCCCCACCTGTTGCCCTCCAGTGATACTGGATTACAGTATTATTCCCACAGGGAAATTGCTGAATTATGGAAATTGTGGTGCAACACAGGTGAGGTACTAAATTTGGAAAAGCTTCAATCTACCAGAAGAGCAATAACACAATATTAGCATCAGGAACTCATGCGTAGAAGCAACTGTTTACTCCTAGTTTTTGGGGCGTTGCTGGTATATACTGTATACTGCTGCACATGCTAATAACATATGAGGCACACATCATGCTATCACATTACTGATTTAAACACCAAACCAGATTCTTTATAGCCAAGCATAAGGTATGAGCCCAGCTTTCGATTGGGAGGGACACATTTGCAATTTTAGAATATAGTATGAGCATTAGGGGACACAGTGATGCTAAGATGATCAGAAAGGTCGACTGCTCGGCGGTTCGAATCCCTAGCGCCACATAACGGAGTGAGCTCCCGTTACTTGTCCCAGCTTCTACCAACCTAGCAGTTGAAAGCACGTAAAAATGCAAGTAGAAAAATAGGAATCACCTTTGGTGGGAAGGTAAGTGTTCTGTGCACCTTCGGCATTTAGTCATGCCAGCCAATGACCATGGAGACGTCTTCAGACAGCACTGTTTCTTCGGCTTTGAAACAGAGATGAGCATCGCCCCCTAGAGTTGGGAACAAGCACATAGGTGCGAGGGGAGCCTTTACCTTTATAACCATTAAAGCAAAAAGGATGGGGTCTTTTTGGGGGGGGAATGTTCCCCCCATTTATAAAGTGGCTGCCAGGACAATGCACCCATTTCCAAAACAACTGCTACATTTATTAAAAATATTTGCTGTCTATCTCACTCGAGGGGCTACTGAAGGTAGCTCAGGGAGTTGAGAGGCATTCTTGGGAATAATGAGCTGAGCTGGATTGCTTCACACATTTAAAATAAATCATGTTTGAAATATAAACCGAGAGAGGCAGGGAACTCTCTAGATAGCAAATGGATTTCTTCAGGGCCTACAGTATTTCTGGGTGCCAGGTTGGGGGCTAGGGAGATGAGCCTCTGCCAGTCCTGGGGCCCCATTTCTCCAACGGCTCTAAGAGTTGGGATTTATTCAGCGTCTTCAGGGCAGGCTGTTGTATTGTAGCAGAAAATCTGTTTTTGGGATTGTTGGAAGAAATGTCCATCTGGGTTCAGCTCCAAGTGGAGAAAAAGACACTGGAAACATGGAGGCTGCTTGGAAAGATGGTTTAATGGTAGACAGGATCACATGGCTTGAGTTCCTGAACAGAAAAGGGGGATCACATGCTTCCAGATGTTGGGTGAAGAAGAAAAAGAGGGCAAGATGCTAAAGTCCTTGGTTTTATGTCCTTTCTGGCCTTTGATCTTGATCTTGTATTCTGATTGGTTGTCAGACTCCCATGGGGCCATGCAGGGGCAACTCTTTAGACCAGTGTTTCTCAACCTTGGCAACTTGAAGATGTCTGGACTTCAACTCCCAGAATTCCCCAGCCAGCTGGCTGGAGAATTCTGGGAGTTGAAGTCCAGACATCTTCAAGTTGCCAAGGTTGAGAAACACTGCTTTAGACTGTGCTTTGAGCCCAAATTTGGTTGCCTTCCTGGCTGATATAATTTTCCCAGATGCCTTGTGGTGAGTTTCTGTAGAAGGCTAATACTATCTTTGTTATGTAGAGTAGACTACCTGTGGCTTTTTTTAATGCCCCATTGACAAAGGTGGGGGCTATTAAGAGTGAGCCTGTTTCCTGCCTAAAAACATGTTTCTTAGCCAGGGAAATATAATATCCTGCCTTTTCAATATTTCCCAGGAGATTTCATTTTTTTTCTAGGAGAGGGGTGGCCTTTTAATTTCCTACAGGATAACAACAGGAGCAGTGGAATCCCCCTGGAGGGGAAAGATGCAGCAGGGGATAAGATAAGAACAAAAGAGCTCTCCCCTCTTCTCACTCCGGCCAAGCATATCCCTCGCCTCTGACTTGGGACCTTTGCGCCCAACGGCGAAGACGCTTCGCTTTGGGGAACCCAAAGGTGCTTTTTCAAGAGGCAACTGAGCTTTCTGCTCCACCCACCCCCGCCTTGAAGACGTTTCGCTTCTCATCCAAGAAGCTTCTTCAGCTCCGAAACTTTTTGGATGAGAAGCGAAACGTCTTCAAGGCAAAAATAGAGGGTCCAGTTGCCTCTTGGGGGGGAAAAAAAGCACCTTTGGGACAACCCTGCCCTGGATGACTGAGCATATAGACCTTTGCTTTTGGGGAGCTGGTCCTCCTCCCGCTGTCCTCGCCCTTGACTCGCCCCAGACTTTGAGTTTCTTTGCAGACGTCGCGAGAGTTGCCGAACTTTGGACCGTATCCAAACTCGGAGGCAAAACAACTCGAGGGGGTATAAATGCCAGCGAGCTGGGCGGGCGAGCGAGCAAGCGGCTTGCGAGCGGGGGAGGATCCTTCCGAGCTGCGCGGTGAGTTTTCTTGCGCGCCTCTGGAAATGTTCCGTGGAAGTGGCAGAAGGGGGACTTTGAAGGTCAATTACGAGCCGGGAAATGGGGGGGGGGCGGGAAAGGGGACTTCGAATGCATTAAAAAAAAAACAACCACCCTATTTCCCTCCTCTTCAAGACGCTGAGATCCACGCGCGCGTGTAAAAATACGGTTTGGGTCGAGCGCGCCTCCGGAAAAACGCGCGCCTGTGTACCGACGTAGCTCCAGGAAGCTTAGTTGGTTCAAGCCAGGGGTGTCCAAACTTGGGAACTTTTAAGACTTGTGGACTTCAACTTCCAGAATTTGGCTGGGGAATTCTGAGAGTTGAAGTCTACAAGTCTTAAAAGTTTCCAAGTTTGGACACCCCTAGTTCAAGCGATTAAAGCGGGGAGTATTTTTGGGAGACGGAGCGGAGCGGGCTCGTTTGAAACATAGTTAAGAATCCAAGTCATCAAAAATAATAATTCTCTAGCGAGGTTGTGCGTAATCCCAAAGTTAGTGCTTTGGGATGCGCGAGGCTGCTCCTCTTAATTTCATTCAGTAGTAAAACCCGCGGAACTCTGCGCGGCTGGCTCCCTCCTTCATGTATGGAAAGGACTGCAGCCTTTTTTGCTTTTGCTTTTTGCATGAAGTACGATTCCGCTTGTGCCCTGTACAAGCTCCGAGGACACGTTTCTGTAATACTGCCGTGCTCCTCTTCCGTGGGATATCTATTCCCAGTTTAGATGTGCGACCTGCGAGAGAATATTTGCTCTGTACTGTATGCGAATACAACTTTTCATGAAGTTATGTTCAGCTTAGAATTGCCCAACGAATAAAAAGGAAACTGAGAATGGCAATGCATGAAATATTGTGAAGGTGGGCAGGAATGCATTGTCACCCATAGTACAATGTGAACCATGTTAGTCTATGGGAGCCCCAAATTAGGAGTTAATCTTACAGCACCTTTTCAGACAATAGTTGTTAGGCTAAGCTACTAGACACCTCCTGATTTTTGGGTAGCTTCCTAGGAGAAGACCAGAGTTTTTAGAATAATCGAACCCATTGCATTCTTTACATTACATTCTGCAATGTAAAGTGCAACTCTGCAGTGATTTCTGAGTAAACAGATTCAAAGATCTTATTTTCATGGCAGAAAAGCTTTCTGTCTCTCATATGTTTTCAGGTTTCATCCGTCCCCAACCGCATGTCACTTTCCATGAGCCTAATAACCAAGAAATGTGAAATTTTACTATTTATGTATGAATAGATTGAAGAACAAAAAATACTTTTCATGGGTTTCAAACATATTCTTGTTCCAATGGTGGACATAGTGAAGTAGAAAAAAAAATTTTAAATAGGAAATGCTTGAACACTTTGATTGATTAGATATTTTATCCTGCCTTTATTACTTTATAAGTAACTCAAGGCAGCAAACATATATAATACTCCTTCCTCCTCGTGTTTTCCCCACAACAACCCTGTTGAGGTAGGGATCAGTTGAGCTGGCTTTCATGCCTCAGATGGGATTATGACGCACAAGTCTCCTGGTTTCTAGACCAGCATTTTAATCACTATACCAAATTGGTGTGGCAAATTAATAGTTCATGTCCTGTAACTTTAATTTGTACAAAACAATTTTAGGGAAGAGATGTTCCCATGTTTTCAAAATCTGTTGGTGCTGCTATTCTGAAAGAGTCAGGGCACAGGACAGATGGTGTGATACAGATAGTCCTCAACCTATTACTACAACTGAGCCCAAAATTTCTATTGTTAAGTGAGACATTTGTTAAGTGAGTTTTGTTCCGTTTTACGATTTCCCCCCACAGTTGTTAAGTGAATCATTGCAGTTGATAAGTTAGTAACCAAGCTGCTAAGTGAATCTGGCATCCCCATTGACTTTGCTTGTCAAAAACTTGCAAATCACATGACCTTGGGACATAGCAATGGTCATAAGTATGAACCAGTTGCGAAAGCATTTGGACTTTGTTCACATAATCATGGGTTTGTCACATTTTTTCAGTGTCGTCGTAACTTTAAACAGTCACTAAATGAACTGTTGTAAGTCGAGAACTACCTGTAGTCTTTAATTTTCTTCCTTATTTTTTTTTCTCTTTGCAGGCCACATCCAGCCATGTGGGCTGGGCTAGGACTAGCCTTGGTCCTCTGTCTCCTCCCAGGAGGAGGATCAGAGCATCCGGGTCGTTGTAAAGAACCCCCAGAATGGAGCATCGGGGAAGAAAATCCCATGATGACCTCAAGAGGGTCAGTGACTGTGGTGGCTCTACTCCAAGCTAGCTGATACCTGTGCCTTTTGCAGGCTTCCAGGTAAGGTCCACCCAATTAGGCAAGTGCCCATGAATGTATATCCTTTTGGGATTTGTTTCTTAAAGCAAGAGGAATTTTTATTCAGCTTTGGGTGGGGAGTGAAAAAAAATTCTGGCACAATAGCAATGGCACTTAGACTTATATATCGCTTCATAGTGCTTTACAGCCCTCTCTAAGCAGTTGGCAGAGTCAGCCTATTGTCCACAACAATCTGGGTCTTTATTTTACCGACCTCGGAAGGATGGAAGGCTGAGTCAACCTTGAACCAGTGAGATTTGAACTGCCGAACTGCAGCTAGCAGTCAGCTGGAGTAGCCTGCAGTTCTGCACTCTAACCACTGCGCCACCTCGGCTCTTAATAGCTTTTGCTTGCTTGCCAAAATTACTGCTTTACAGTTATGTTTCGACTGAAACTGGCATTCTGGCTTTGTTAAACAGCCCCAGGTGACAATTTGTAAAAACAAAACACCTTGGTGGCATAGTGGTTAGAATGCAGCATTGCAGGCTAATTCTGCTGACCGCTGCCTGCAATTTGGCAGTTCCAATCTCACCAGGCTCAATAGCAATAGCAATAGCAGTAGACTTATATACCGCTTCATAGGGCTTTCAGCCCTCTCTAAGCGGTTTACAGAGAGTCAGCATATTGCCCCCAACAATCTGGGTCCTCATTTTACCCACCTCGGAAGGATGGAAGGCTGAGTCAACCCTGAGCCGGTGAGATTTGAACCGCTGAACTGCTGATCTAGCAGTAGCCTGCAGTGCTGCATTTAACCACTGCGCCACCTTGGCTCAAGGTTGACTCAGCCTTCCATCCTTCTGAGGTTGGTAAAATGAAGGGCCAGATTGTTTGGGGGCAATATGTTTACTCTGTAAACTGCTTAAGAGAGGGCTGGGAAACACTGTGAAGCAGTCTATAAGTCTTAAGTGCTATGGCTGTTGCTATTGCCTTCTTCAGTAATATTGTCTCTTCATTTTTGAATTTAATCCCAAAGTGGTTTTTCTGAAAAATTAGTGACTGCCCACCCTATTGCATATGACCTGTTTTTTATGAATTGTTCCCAGGCTAACAGATTAGTTTGTTTTCTTTTTGGTCCAGGTGTATTAAAGCGGCTGTGGCTTTTCAAATGTGAACTGTTTGATTGTATAGTAGGACTCCTAATTCTATAGTATCAACTTAGATAATTGTAGATAACAAATAAACAAATTCTGTTTTTCTAAAGGGAAGAAAATGAAGGCATAAAATGTTATTTACTTATTAGACTTGAAGACCTGCAACTGAGGCTGGCAAATAGTGGACTGGTCAATATCTCTTTCATTGTGGTCAATCACCAAGGAAACCATTCCCAGCTGAAGTACCAACTTCTAAGAGAAAGGGTTTCAGAAGACATTCCTGTATACCAGCAGAATGCAACGCAACCTGATGTCTGGACAACTTTAAGAGGCAGAAAAGATGATTTCCTGATTTACGACAGGTCTGTTTATCAAACAAATCAAATGGATTAGAACTTCTTAGGTACTTCATATTTTGAAAGCACCCGAGGCTTATTTGGACCAGATGGCGCCCTAGAGTTTTGCCTAAGAAGCTCTGTGCGTCTATCTGCACAATACATTCAGAGTACATAAAAGTGGTTTTCTCCATTCATTTGGCTCTGTGGGTTGGGTAGGTTCACAGAAGATGTCAGTGTGATTGGCTACATCATATGTGTTTGGTTTGGTGAGTAAAGCATCAGGCTAAGAACTGGAAGATCATGTGTTCTAATCCTGCCTTTTGCATTAATAATTCAGGTGGCCTTGAGCCAGTCACTTTCTCTTAACCTTAGGTAGGAGGCAATGGCAAACCCCTTCCAAAAACTTGCCAAAAAAACCTGCAAGGACTTGTCCAGTTTCCAGAGTCAACATTGACTCGAAGGCACAAAACCCCCAAACCTACAAATAGTTTATTTTGTCCCAAAGTGGTTTATCTGGATCAGTTTACGCAACTTAAATGAGTGAACTTCCTTACAAGTATTCGTGGCCCTTGCATACAAGTTCTCACTTTACAATTTCCTTCCCCTGGTTTTGCTGCTTTTCCAACTAACGGGACTTTTGCAGAGAGATGTGTTCTTTCAAATGAGCCAAGGGTGGGCTGCTGGGGGTTCGCAGGAACCTCTACTAAGATTCTGTGCAGTTTGGAAAATCCTCAAATCCCACTCCTGGCTGGCCCTGCCCACCCCGCCCACCCCATCCTGCCCCTCTCAAGTCCCCATGTGGCCCGTTTTGGATGCAGGTAAGTGCAGGGCACGCACGGAGGCTTGGGGAGGGTGAAAAACGGGCCTACTGGAAGTTCGGGAAGGCCAGAAACAGGCCTGTTTCCAGGCTCCACAGGGCCTAAGGAGCATGGGGAGGTCATTTTCTCCCTCGCAGAGGCTCGAGGAAAGCCTCTGGAACCTGGGGAGGGCAAACTGCCCCCCTCTGGCCATGATGCCACTCCCATCATGATCACACCCACCCAGCAACCGGGCAGAGAACCCCTTGCTAAAATTTTTGAAGCCCACCCGATATGGGCCCTTCTTGTTAATGGGTTTTATCAGGCCCCTCTTAATGAGATTTATCACTCTTCTGCTTTCATAAAGGTAGGAAAGTTCAGAAGGAGACAAAATAACTCCTGTTCATTCAAAACAGACAGCAGAAGAGAAAGGATTAGGATTACTGTAATGATGCTATGACAGAAGTGCTAGTATGACCCTAATCCTCACCTTTACTACAACAGATTTTGGGAATCACGGCAGAAGATAAGAAACTTAAGTTGTTTTTAAAACTCTTCTTCTTAAATATGGTGATGCATTGATATTAAGAAGTGGCTTGCTTTCTTCCTAGGTGTGGTCGTCTTGTTCATCACCTTGGCTTACCTTATACTTTCCTGAATTTTTCATATGTAGAGAAAGCTATTCAGATTACCTATTGTGAGGACACTTGTGGAAATTGCTCATACACAGTATGTATTCCTTTTTCCCTTTCACTAGAAGTATCCACGAAAAAGAAAAACGGATTAAATGAAAACTTAAAAATGACCACTGACCATTTGGTCATTTCTAAGAATTGTATAACTTCTTAGCAAATAATTAACAAACTTTTTCAAATGTTTTTATTCCAAAACAAAACCGATTGCTAGCTTTCTTCAAGGAAAAATAGAGAAAGAGGTATAACCAATGGTATCCTTCATTCTGATTTATTAAGTCCCAGTGGCTAAGTCAATGAAGAAGACTGAGGGGAGACAGGATAGCAGTCTTCCAATACTTGAAGGGCTGTCACAGGAAAGAGGGTGTCAATTTATTCCTGATAGTAATCTTGAGGTAGGACAAGAAGCAATGGATAGAAGTTCATCAGAGGGACATCCTACCTGAAAATAAGGAGGAATTTCCTGATGGTCAGAATTATTAAATAATGGAACAGTTTGTCTTCTGGAGTTAATGGTGCTCCACAGTGGTGGGTTCCGGATCCCGTTCCAACCAGTATGCTTGGAACGGTCCTGGGGTCGTCCACATGGATGCGTGCAGCGTGCGCACATGTGCGCAGGGCACATAGCACGTGCTTGTGTCTTAGCACCTCCGTGAGCCTCCATGACACTCCAGCTGCTCAGCAGAGCATCGCATAGGCGCTGTATATGCCGTGCGTGTATGTGGAAGTGCCAAAGACTTAAAAGACCGGTAAGGAGCTCGGGCGGGTGGGCCGTCTGGAGCACCATACTGGAACGGTATCCGATGCTACAGGCAGGCTCCTGTACACCCCTTACCGGTGCGTACCACCTGCAACCCACCACTTGTGCTTTATTTCTGGAAATTTTCAAGAAAAGCATGAGCAACCATTTATCTGAGATATGAAGACTCCTGCCTTGGACAGAGGGTTGGACTAGAAAACCTCCAGGATCCCTTACAACCCTATCATTCCATGAGTTCACATAACATGCTAAGCTCAAATTCAGTTAGTATAAGGCAGTGATGGCAAACCTTTTTTGGCTCATGTGCCAAAAGCGGGGGGAGTGCAGTGGGGTCATGAGCAGGTGTGCCACACCCATAATGAAGTGTGCAACCCCCAGCGCGCATGCACGCATAACCAGCGTGACCCCCCAGTTTTTGCATGCTTTTTTTTTTACCCTCCCAGGCTCAAGGCTTTATAGGAGCCTGGGGAGGGTGAAAACAGCCTCCCCCCACCCGGAAGCTTCAGGAGCTTCCCTGAAGCTTCCAGAGTGCAAAAAACTGACCCTATGGACAAACCAGAAGTTCGGGAACAGGCTTCCGGTTTGCTCGTAGGGCCGGTTTTAGCCCTCTGGGGCCTTCCGGAGGCTTCCCTGAAGGCTCTGGAGGGCAAAAAACGACCCTACGAGAAACCGGAAGTCACTTCTGGTTTGTCCAGAGAGTCGTTTTTAGTCCTCTGGAGCTTTCAGGAGGCTTCCCTGAATACTCTGGAGGACTAAAAACGGCCCTACAAGCAAACTGGATGTTTGTTTCAGTGAAGCTCCTGAATCCTCCAAGCGGCCTCGGGGGGGGGGGAGGGCTGTTTTCGCCCTCCCCAGGTTCCTATAAAGCCTCTGGAGCCTGGGGAGGATGAAAAATGGCCTCAAAAGAAGGCTGAAGTCAGCCGCATTGCGTGCCCTGACAAATGGCTCCATGTGCCACCTGTGGCATGCGTGGCATAGGTTCGCCATCCCGGGTATAAGGTATGAAGCCAGATAAGGTGTATCTGTACAGATATCATTCTACCTCTGGTATGCTTCATCTTCTAGGCATTTACTCTCCAGATGCTTAATTTAGAAAAAAAATATTCCCATAAATGCAGACCTATTGAGCATTTCCTCAATTTCAAAATGATTGGATTGCCACTCCACAACCAATTTGTCATTAAACTCAGTGCTGTTCATCTATAAGATTCAGATCTTTGTAAATAAGTAGTATTTTATACATTGTTTTTAATTCCTTGAGAAGGAAGCAAAGTGTTGAAATAAATAATAAATAAACCAACATCAAATGGAACTAGGACTCTCACAGCTTTTGCATGGTCAGATAATTATAAATCTGGATATTTTCTAATGTAAGAGTCTCAAGAATAGTCCTGAGAGAAGCTGAACACATTGATTGTGATTTTAAGCAGAAATCCTAGGCTTAGTTACATTTATTTTCTTTAAACTGCTTTTAATCTGATCTCTGCTTGCATTTTGTGTTGACATGCTGTATGAGAACTACTGAAATTCTGACTATGTTGTCTGAACTTTTTCAGACACCTGAAATCGAAGAAATATGTAAAAGAATCTCAGAGAATCTAGAAGAAAAGCAAATTGAGGCAGCTTCTCCCTCACAGTTGCGTCCCACTGAGCATCCCCGCCATCATCCCCACCACCACCACCACCACCATCATCCCCACCACCACCACCACCACCATCATCCCCACCACCACCACCACCATCATCATCATGGACGTCATCCCAAAGGGGATCGGCCAGAAGTAAACGATCAGCATAACAGGAGAGTCTTGGGCCAGGATCCTGCAGAAGCTGACCTTCTATCAGCAGCTCTAGACTTGCATAGCGGCAGGCTCTGACAAAAGGGGGGTGGCATCTGCAAGCGCCAATTAAGCTGAAACTGGCAGCTCCCATATGCCAGTTTCAGCTTAATTGATCCCATCACCACTAGCTGATGCTGACACTGACGGCACTTGTTGTTTGAAGATCAG
This sequence comes from Thamnophis sirtalis, assembly GCF_051295495.1. Classification (NCBI taxonomy): domain Eukaryota; kingdom Metazoa; phylum Chordata; class Lepidosauria; order Squamata; family Natricidae; genus Thamnophis; species Thamnophis sirtalis. The sequence continues at coordinate 24,338,974 of NW_028261385.1, read as the reverse complement.
CAAAGCACCACTTCCTGACATTGTCGTGGAGTGCTCCCATCTTCCTGACGGTGACAAGGGCAGCTGTTGGCAGATAATGTGGCTGAGTCTTGACAGTGACGTCTGCCAACTACTGTTTGACTGTTACCAGCAGCAAGAAGGAGTGAAACCTGACAATGAGCAGGACTGGACAACTGAGCCTGAGGAACAGTCTAAACACCTATGGAAGATTGCAGACTTTGGAATGCATTGCACAATAATTTGAAATTGGTCCTACTATCTCTGCCAAAGTGTTTGGAAATCCTTGCTGTAGGTGCCCCCAATGGCATTAAAGCAGAGGAATGCATTCCAGCAGTAATCTTCCTGGCACACATACCACTATGTAAATTATTGGGGAAGAAAGAAAAATAACCTTTACACCTGCCACTTAAGCAAGAGTTCTTGGATTTCAGCTGTATTTGTTCAGGTGTAATCATGTGCTGTGGTTTCACTGATAGAGAATACAGTCCTTGTCATCCGACTTTGCCTTAAACAGTAAGAACAAAACTTTCCCATAATGGTATGCAGTTGTTTCTCAGTGCCAGTTCCAAGTTTCTGTGGTGTTCGTTAGCCTTTCTTTTTGGTTTCCTCCCCTATCATTCTGTTTGCATTCATGAAAACAGGAGCATAAACTATGACTTAGGGGCTTCTGTTGGATACGGAGCAAATAAGAACAGGAGAGGGTAAGAAAAGGTTTGCTAGCTATGTTTTACAATTATGGGTTAAGACCAAGTGAATAAATGAAAATGTTTTTCTCAGAAACTCTAGTCATTTAAGATAATTGTAGAGAATTCTGTGCGTACTATTCCAACCCAATATTTCCACCAAGAAGTCTACAGAATTCATTACTCTAACATCAGATTTTATGTTATAAAATGTGAGTCCTATAACAAGACCTATGAAAATCAATTTCTGAAACTGTTCTTCGTTTGAAATTTGGGATAACAGTCTTGAAAAACATGAAGTGAGAGTGATGGGATGAAACAAATAGTAATTTCATTGAAGGATAAGTACCTGGTAATAAAATTTGAGACTTGCACTTAACCATCATCTCTGCTAACCAGTGATTTAGACAATCTTTTGTAAGTGATCAAGCATGTTTATATACTGTCTATCTTTATGTAGCAAAATAGTCTTGTTGTTTCTGAAATTTCTGAAATTAACTGAATTTTTGCAAGTTCTAGAGAGGAAAGAAAATGTTGAACAGAGGGAAACTCTTTATATTGTATTTGCCATAGTTCATGATGGTTTGGTAGGGAAACCATACCCCTATAAAACCTGAATTATTTTATGGTGAATGCTTACAAGTGGGAAAGTAGTTCAATATACATAACTGGAGATCTTGCAGGTGGACAAACTATGTTTTAATAAATGAAAACATCTTTGAATTCAATGTGTGTCTCCCATTCAGTTCTGTTTCCTAAGTAAAATTTGTGGTCTCATGTTACTCTCAAAATTGCCGCTGTTTAAAATAGCAATCTTTACGTTTGTCGAGCTTTTCTTCTAAGTCTTTGATAGTACTTCGAAGAAATTCAATTTCTTTATTCTTTTCTTCTTGAAGATGCTGGAGCTTCTACAAAAACAAACAATAACAAAATTATACCCTCTTATACCTATACATGAAAAAGTGTGTATGTGTATCCATATTTCCAGAAATGTATACACGTACACAAATTGAGATATTGATGTGTTCCATAACTTAGTTTCTAGGAATCGGAATTATTTATTCTCCCATAGATCAACAAATAAAACAAGAAAATCATAATTATTCTAAAATATTTATTCTAAATTATTCTAAAAAATATTCTAAAATATTTAAGGATTAGACCAGACAATACAGCATACTATACAGATTATAGAACAGTACTTAGCTATGGTCAAAGAAGTCAAATCAGATTGATCTGATAATATTAAGGTAAAACAAGTTAAAACAACCAGGTTGTTTAGTAAAGTATGGGAAAAAGAATTCCCGGTGAGTATCTGCATAGAGGAAATAATGCAAAATATCATGCTATCTAATGAGAGAAGCATTTATAGAACTTCTCTTTCTTTTGAAGTAGCTCTGGGATGTTTCCTCCTCACCCTCATCCCAGCATAAGACACTGATTAAAACAGAATTTTTATTTTATTTTATCTTGTAAATTGATAGAGCTGCCCATCTCACATATGTGACTATATGTAAACAGAGTACGGCAAAATATCTGCAGTCAAATCATCTTAACACTTAAAACACTTTACATTTTGGAGAACAATAAAACACTTACCTTTCTATAGATATTTTGAGGGAGTCCTGTTGGGTTAGTCTGCATTTTCAGTGTTTTGGTCTGCAGCCTTTCCAGTTTAGTATTGAACTGATTAAAAAAAAGATTCAGTATATTGATAAAAATGTAAATGAGAGGAAAAGCTTCTCTGAAATTAATACTGTTTTAATAATGTACAAGCAACTCTTGGCTAAGGATATTTACATTAACACAGGGAAAACAGACTCCCATTTGGCCATGAAGTGAAAATGGGTAAAATTGGCTCATTATCATCACATGGTAATATCAATTTTAAAGAGCTGAAATGGAATTTCCCCAGAGGAAAGCAAAGTATAAGTGTAATACATGCACTGAAGACAAATTTCTTGTGTGTCCAATCACACTTGGCCAATAAAAAATTCAGTTCTATTCATGTGATTAAACTGTAGCTTAATTGACTAGGTCATATATTTGTTTACTGCTCAGAACTGACGACTTTGCAGAAAATGGGGAGGGAAAAATGCAACTATAAGAGAGAAAGATATTAAGGCTATAATCCTAATAAACTATCAACAATTATGGTATCAACACAAACTCTTAAAGGCATGAATACATTTCTTTTAGCGCTATGAAGCATAAAATACTGCACAATATTTGTTTACTCCCTTTTGGGGGGGGGAGAAGGAATGAAAACATGAAACAAAAACATACTTTTGCCATCTTAATGTTAAACTTATTTACTAACATTAATTGGATATCATCTGCACTCCAATTATATTTCATTCCAAACAGTAGATGACCCTCCTCCCTCAGCAGGCCTTCATGGCAATTGTCTGGATCCATATCTGTGCTCCCCCACCATTGCTTCAGCCAGCCAGAAAGGGCAGGGGTCAGGTATGGAAGTCAAGGAACTAAAGTTATAAAGAACCCTGTCAACTTCTTCAGAAGTCACTGGTTTAAAAACGTCCCAGGCAGCATTGCAAGACACTGTTTTGGCCATCTCACTGACTCTTGTCCAGCCAGTTTCTAGTTTATCCTGAATCATGTTAATTTACAATCTAAGACCCAATAATCTATGGTGCGGGAACTCATGGGACTGCACATGCTAATAAAGAAGGTTCCGAACTAATATCTATGGAAATTCTCAATCATCCAGGTCATGGTTGTCCCAAAGGTGCTTTTTTTCAAGAGGCAACTGGACTTTCTTTTACCAGAGTCAGTGGCCTCTTGACAAAAGCACCTCTGGGATTGTGAACTAATAATTCTAAGTATGCAAAATACTTTTTACAAATACAGAAACTATGTGCAATAATGGGGGGAAAAACCAGTAATAATTTAACTGACATTCTCAACCTTAAATAAATCTCAGCACAAAATTCAACAGACTGGAAAGACACCATTCCTGAGGTATCCTCACTGATGTTCTGATCCCAAGGGAAAATATTAATGTGACAGCTCTGGCAAAAATGAATCTGAATGGAAAATGATGAAATATGAAAAATGAAATATGGATGCATACTGAAATCGTATCAATTTCAAACTTAAAATTATTCCTTGTCAGGTAGTTCTTTTAATTTTGTAAAATGCAATGTTTGATTTTGATCCACAATTTATAATAAATTATCAATGTAGCATACTGTTTCTCTTGTTATTATGGCATATTCTCAAGGTGTCATAGATGGCATACCTCTATTTGTAACTTGATTATCTCATTCTGCTTTTCCTTTTCTTGAGCTTTCAGTTGTTTAGTTAGTTCTAAAATCTCTAGATCTTTCTTCTCCGTTAGCTTCTTATGCTCTTCCATGTTGCTTTCAACTAATGCAATTGTTAATACATACAAAATTAAAAATGAAGCAAAATCACTGCATTAATCAAATAGAATTATATACTTTATTATTTTAATGTCAACATAATTAACAAAAACAATCATTCACCATAAGAAATTTCAGAAGTTTCAGTCTTTGTTAATTCCCAAATGGCCTTCAGAGGGGCTTGCAGAAGGAGGTGTTTCATAGCATAGCATAACTAAACAAAGTGCACATTAGGCCTCAAACCTTTTCACTTCATAAAATGAGGGTACATTATCTGTTTCCTCTGGGAAAATTTCATACATTTTAGACAGATCAAATCTATTAATAGTAGTTGATCCTCCAAGTACACGGGTGGTAAGGCATACAGGATTTTGAAAGTGAAAACTAGCACTTGGAATTGCAACCAGAAACTTATTGGGAACAAGTGCAAAATAAGTGTAATAGTGATTAACAATACTCAACAAGTGCACCACTGCTTTTTCACCTACCTATAGTTCTGTGTGATCTTCAAAGGCAGCCCCATCTACAATACATTATAGAAGCCTACTTTCATGGTGGTGAGGTTCTGTCACTTAGAGGTATGCTAGTTTCAGGCCATCCAGATTGTAGCAACATCCTGACTTTGGGATAAGTGCCATCCGCAGCTGTGCTGCAGGTGGCTATATCAAACGGAGTATAATTTTAAAAAGGGGAGCTAGGAGGAGCATGAATAATTCCTTCAAATGGCAAGTGTCATATTTCCTTCTCCAGAGTCAACAGATCAAATTAATCTCAAAAAAACCCCCAAAAAACCCAAAAACCCAGAACTAAATGATGCCACAGTCACAAAATCAGACTGCCCAGGAGAAGTCAAGATTGATAAATCTAGGTAACTTAGTTGACAAAATGTTGAGTAAAATGGTCAACAGTGGTCACTGGAGATTCTTCCATTCATCTTCCTTTAACAGGGAATTTGTTATGTTAAACAAGGCTGGTGATGAACAGCCTATTGATGCAATAAGGGAGAAGTTTGCCATCCTTTCCAGCATACTATAAACTGACACTTCAGCTTGTAATCTTGGTCAGTCAAATTTACTTTTGATCTTTCTCTGTTTTAGGTGTCATTTCTAAAGCTTCATTTTCAATGCAATCAAGAATACTTCTTATTGTAACAAAATAGATTAGAATAGATTTTGAAAACAATGTGCATTCACTCTGCAGAAAAAAAGTCTTCTGAAGGCATGGGACAAGCCCAAATGCTTCAGTATTCTTCATATCTTCTTCATGACTCCATATCATATAGAATATGTCGCCAGAATTAGCAATTGTCAGGGACTGGACAACTAAGTGGCAGCACATTCTGTCCTCATCCATCTGCCAAGGGGGCCAAGGGCCATGGGGGGGGGACTGTATACTTTGCTTCCCAGAAAGAACATACTAGTAGGAAGACGACAATCTGGCTCCCTACATTAGCTAAAGCAAAAGCAGCTGTTGTTGCAAGCTTGCTCCCTGGCAAACAGAAAATCAGATCCTATTTTTACAGTTGATTTTGGGGCAAGAGTAGAAAACCGCTTAATTCTTGCTCTATTCGCCAGCTATCCATGAAGGACCACCAACTGCTGCTCAGAGACTAGCTTGCTCTGAATTGGGGGTAAATTATAGTAATAAATTTTGTTGCAAACCTGAAGAAATCCTTCCTTCCTCCTTCCTTTCACTTTAATATTTTCTTTACTGTTTTTAAGCAGAAGCAAAGTTAGTTTTTTAGCTGATGTAAAGTTTTTTATGACATAATTCATATCTGAAAAGGCAGGACAAATGAATTGTGTTACTCATTTGAAACTGTCTAATTTTGCTAGAATGGAAAATAAGTTATTAAAGATGTGCAGAGCATACATGTACAGCTTTACACTTATTCTCTTTTTCAGTTGGGAATACATATTTTCAAAATACTTGTAACATGTAAATCTCAGTCTTTTATTAGTGAAAAGTAATTTAATAGTGCACTCAATGAAGGCTATGCCTTACACTCTGTATCTCTCAAACATGGTGTACACATTATTTATTATGCTTACGTTGCTTGTTCATGTCGCTGTGAAGTTTGTTCTGTTCGTGGTTGTGTTCCTTCTCCTTGTTTTTAATTTCTGTAATGAGTTTATCAACCATATTTTCATGTTCCTAGGAATGTATTGAAACATTTAAGTCTTTGCAATTGATTTATCTTAATATAGTTTTCACTCAATGTACCCCTGCAAATTGCTTTTTAAAAAACAAACAAACAAACAAAAACTTTAAATTGGGTTCCTCAGGGATTCCTTTAGTGTTGGGATCATTCTGGCACCCATTGATCACTTAAGGTGGTATGGGCATACCTGAATCCTCTGGTTCCTGAGCATGGTTTTCCAGAGCCATGGGCAGATGGAAAGTGCAATTCTTTTAAACTGGGCTCTCCTCCTGTACCTACCAGTAAAACAATCCCTATTTTTGAAAACTGAATCAACCAAAACAAGACCTGACTAAAAGTGATCGGGAACAGGCAGCGTGTGTGAGAGAGTGATGGTGGCTAAAGGGGTGGATGAAGACAAGGAGTTAATTTTCTTTGTTGGTTCACAGTGCAATCCTCCTCTCAGCTGTGATTTGGGCTACTTTTGAACATAGGGTATAGGACAGAGGTGGTATGTATGAATAATATTTCCGTTCAATACACACCAGAGGTGGCATTCAGCAAGTTCTGACCCGTTCTGGAGAACTGGTGGTGGACATTTTGAGTAGTTCAGAGAACCGGTAAATACCACCTCTGACTGGCCCCATCCCCATCTATTCTCTGCCTCCAGAGTCCCAGCTGATGGGTAGGTAATGGGGATTTTTCAGTAACCTTCCCCTGCCACGCCCACCAAGCCACGCCCACCAAGCCACGCGATAGTAAAATGTTTTGAATCCTACCACTGGTATAGGGATCTAGCTGTCTGTAAAAATCTGCAGCCCTATTTAGCATTTTGTATTTGTATTTGTGTTTATTTGTATGCCGCCCTTTTCCCTGGGGGGACTCAGGGCGGCTCACAATCCAAAGGAAGGGGGGAAAACAGACTTTTACATATAAGACAGTACATGATTAAAACGCAACATTCATACCATTCGGGCGGGTTACAATCTTTAGCCCCAGGCCTGACGTGATAGCCAGATTCTAAGGGCTGTGCGGAAGGTCTGGAGGGTGGTGAGGGTACGAAGCTCCACGGGGAGATCGTTCCATTGGGTCGGGGCTACCACCGAGAAGGATCTTCTCCGCATGGTGGCCAGTCGACATTGGCCAGCGGATGGAACTCGGAGGAGGCCTAAACGATGAGATCTAATGGGTCATGTGGAGGTGATCGGCAGTAGGCGGTCTCTCAAGTACCCAGATCCACTACCATGAAGGGCTTTATAGGTGGCAAGTAGCACCTTGAAGCGTATCCGGAGATCGACAGGTAGCCAGCGCAGCTCGCGGAGGATAGGTGTTACGTGGGTGAAGCGAGGTGCACCCACAATCGCTCGCGCGGCTGCATTCTGGACAAGCTGAAGTCGCCCAATACTCCTCAAGGGCAGCCCCATGTAGAGCACATTGCAGTACTCCAGCCTAGAGGTCACAAGGGCACGAGTGACTGTTGTGAGAGCCTCCTGGTTCAGCAGTAGCCCCGACCCTTTGGAACGAGCTCCCCGTGGAGATTCGTACCCTCTCCACCGTCCAAGCCTTCCGCATAGCCTTGAAGAACTGGCTCGCCCGTCAGGCCTGGGGATAAGGATCGCTACCCCGCCCGAATGATGTATGCATGTTGTTTACTATTTTATTATATGTTGTTGTCTCAATGTTGTATTCCCCCCTCCCTGGTTTTCTGTGAGCCGCCCTGAGTCCCCTCAGGGAAAAGGGCGGCCTACAAATGCAAATAAAACCTCAAAACCTCAAACCTCAAAAAAAACCTCAAACCTCAAACCACCAGGCGAACCTGGGCAAATGCCCCCCTGGTCACAGCTGACAAATGGTGTTCGAAAGTCAGCTGTGGGTCCAGGAGGACTCCCAAGTTGCGGACCCTGTCTGAGGGGTATAATGTTTGACCCCCCAGCCTGAGAGATGGAATATTTGCCAAATTGGCGGGAGGGAAACACAACAGCCACTCGGTCTTATCCGGGTTGAGCACGAGTTTGTTAGCCCTCATCCAGTCCCTAACAGCTTCAAGTCCCTGGTTCATCACGTCCACCGCTTCATTGAGTTGGCACGGGGCGGACAGATACAGCTGGGTATCGTCCGCATACTGGTGGTATTTTATCCCGTGCTGCCGAATTATCTCGCCCAGCGGTTTCATGTAGATGTTGAAAAGTAGGGGAGACAGGACCGAACCCTGCGGCACCCCATATGTTAGGGGCCTAGGGCTCGATCTCTGCCCCCCGACTAACACCGACTGCGACCTGTCCGAGAGGTAAGAGGAGAACCACTGTAAAACAGTGCCTCCCACCCCCACCTCTCGCAGTCGTCGCAGAAGGATACCATGGTCGATGGTATCGAAAGCCACTGAGAGGTCAAGGAGAACCAGGATGGAGGCATGGCCTCGATCCCTGGCTCTCCAGAGGTCATCGGTCAATGCGACCAAAGCGGTTTCTGTGCTGTAGCCAGGTCTGAAGTCGGACTGGAATGGGTCAAGATAGCTGGTTTCCTCCAAGGCCCGCTGGAGCTGAAAGGCCACCACCTTCTCAACAACCTTCCCCACAAAGGGGAGGTTGGAGACTGGACGGTAATTGTTAAGAACGGCTGGATCCAAAGATGGTTTCTTCAGGAGGGGTCTCACCACCGCCGCTTTAAGTGCGGGGGGAAAGACCCTCTCCCGAAGGGAGGCGGTAACAACCGCCTGGATGCAGCCCCGTGTCACCTCCCTGCTGTTGACAACCAGCCAGGAGGGGCACGGGTCCAGTACACATGTGGAGGCACTCACAGCTCTCATGGCCTTGTCCACGTCCCCAGGGGCAACATCCTGAAACTCAACCCAGAGATGGTCTGCCAGATTATCCCCCTGTGCCTCGGCTGGATCTGCAAGATCGGAGTCCAACTCCGACCGAAACTGAGCAACTTTGTCTGCCAAGAACTGGACGTACTCTTCAGCCCTACCCTTTAAGGGGTCCCCCGTATCCCTCCTATTTAGGAGGGAACGGGTTATCCTAAACAGCGCGGCTGGGCACGACTCGGCGGAGGCAATCAAGGTGGCAATATAAGATCTTTTTGCCGTCCTAATTGCCCTGATGTAATCCTTGATGCATGATGTTAAAAGTGCTCGGCTCGATTCGGATTTGTTGGATCTCCACAAGTGCTCTAGGCGTCTCTTCTGGTGCTTCCTCTCCCGGAGTTCCTCGGTGAACCAAGGGGGCCTCCTGGATCCACAGCCTCGGAGCGGCCGTAGTGGCGCAATCCGGTCAAGGGACCCCGTCGCTGCCGAGTTCCAGGCAGCAACCAGGGTCTCCACCGGACTGTGGGCGAGAGTATCAGGAATAGCCCCAAGCTCCGTCTGGAACCTCAAGGGATCCATAAGTCGCCTGGGGCGGAACCATCTGGTCGGTTCCTCCTCCCTACAGCGGAGGTTTGGCCTCCGAAAGTCAAGCCTCAGTAGGCAATGGTCTGACCACGACAGGGGTATGATCTCATTACCCCTCAGACCAAGATCACAAGTCCACTGCTCCGAGAGGAATACGAGGTCGAGCGTGTGACCCGCTGAATGGGTTGGGCCCCGAATTACCTGGGTCAAGCCCATGGCTGTCATGGAAGCCATGAACTCCTGCGCTCCATCAGAGTGTTCACCGAGCGAAGGCAAATTGAAATGCCCCAGAACCATAAGCCTGGGGAACTCAATTGCCAGCTCGGCTACCGACTCGAGGAGCGAGGGGAGGGCTGCTGCAACGCTGTTGGGAGGCAGGTACATTAACAGCAAACCCACTTGACCCTTGAGGTCCAACTTCACCAGCAGGGACTCACACCCGACAAGCTCCGGAGCAGGGATCCTACGAGGTACTAGAGACTCTCGGATAACAATAGCCACACCTCCACCCCTTCTCTGGGCTCTCGGCTGATGAAGCACCTGAAAACCTTCTGGGCACATCTCTACGAGGTGGACTCCTCCCTCCGGGCCCAGCCAGGTTTCAGTAATACCTGCCAGGTCTACCCTCTCATCTAAAATTAAGTCCCGGAGGAGGGGAGCCTTATGAACTACAGACCTGGCATTTAGCGACAACAGCCTGAGACCAGGGTCCTGATTACTCGCGCCATCTGGCCTTGGAGTGGGACTCATAGGGCCGGAAGGAGGGATCTCTATGACGTAGTGAGCCCTCCTTCCCCGGTAATGGCCAGCCCTAAAGTCCCCGCCATATCTGCCCCTCCCTGTTACGACCATAATGCTCCGGCCCACTCCCGTGGCCGTGGTTCCCTCAACCACCCCTATGGCTCCCGCGTTCCCCGGCAGGCCCTCCGAATCAAACACACTCATTTGTTCACTCAGACAGTCCCCACGTGGTAATTAAAACACATAAAATACAATAAAATGGAATAATAAAAGTGGGATCATTCATTCAATCACAAGCAAGTCCCATGCACTCACCATGTCTGTAGCAAATCTTATGCCAGTATCTTTGGATAGCATTTTAACTTGGCTAGAAAGAAGGGCTCAATGCCTTCTTCAAATTCCACTCTCTTCGAGAGACCAAGCCAGAGCAACAAAAAACTTCTCACTCCACAGAAAAGGGAAAAAAATGCAAACCCTTCCCTTCTATGAGAACATTACCCAAGAAAGACAAATAGCAGGGTGCCACTTTGCAATTCACTGACTCCCTGCTGAAGAGGAAGTAATAACTCAAGTGTTGCCAATTTATTTTTCTTTGATCTGAATTACTAGGCTTCATGGTTCTACAGCCAAAAGAGCTAGGATAAATCTTTGTGTAGTGCAATCAACAGGAATGTATGCATTTGTCTGATTGTATTAAAAACAAATCTAAATTGTTGTAGAGAAGCAAGTCTTTTCTCCTCTTTATCCCTTATGAACAGTTTACAACCTCAGTCTAAATGCCAGGAGGTAAGGTGAGGCTTCCTGACAATAGGAAAACAGACTGTCCACAAACTCTGCAGAGTTCTGTCCCTGCAAATGAAACCATGATGTGTGTGTGTATGTGTGTGATTTCAGAAATACTTGCAGCTCACCCAGAAATAAATCCACTCAGCCCCTTCAATGTTCTAATAAAATAATTTTCCAAGGCTTTTTAAGTGGAAATTGGGCATAGACTTGCATTCAAACATTATGATTTAGTGGTAAAGGCAAGTCTTCCTTTCTAAACTGTAAAGATGTTTGTATTTATGCAATTTATAATTGCCTTAAATGCCATCAAATGTAACATGCAAATTTTACCAATTTAAAATGTAGTATAATATATTGTTGCTTTCATGCACTTGCAAATAATTGTTCCACTCCAGTTACAATTCCTGGAAACTGTCAGGAATAAGTATAAAATTACCAGGAGACAAGGCTAGCTTTTAAAAAATTTATTGTGAGCCGCACATAAAACATTGAATTTTAACCGAACAATCTAATATGCTTGTATTTAAGTCATTAACAAACAATAAGGAAGATAGTAATGATTACTATAAAAATCAGAAAATCACCTAAAGGCTCTCTAGAAATCAGAAACAAGGAACTTTGAAAACAGGGTGATCCTACCTTTTCACGACTCTTCATTTTCTCTTCTAAAATCTGGATTGTGTTTTTGAGCTTCTCGTTTTCATCTATATAAGGATATTAACATTACAATGTAAGAGAGATAAATAAATTCCAAACTATTCTGAACTCTAAAAAAATTGTAAGGATCCTTGACTTGAACGTCACTGATTTAAAACTGCAGGACCATCTAAATTAAGGGGTTCTTACATAAGACAACAAGAGAAGAAAAGGACTTTAAAAAAATCCTGAATCTTTTCATTCTCACATTCTCTCTCAACCGGATATGCTGGCAAAATTGCTTAGTACTGCCATAAAAGAATAATATTTTTACTTGTTTTTATGGAGCAGAAATCTAGGAAAGGGGTTGCAAATCAGAGAATGACAATTGAACTGAAAATATTTAAGAAACAACTTAACTCTCTGAAGGATGGTCTAAATAGGAAAGATGTTTCTCGTGAAAAACACTTTGCCTGTGCTGTACTGAAAAACTGTGCATGGCTTTTTCTTCTTCAAGAGTCAGGCATAAATTCTTCTGGCTATGCAGGTAGTCCTTGACTTATGACCACAGTTGTGACCAGACCATTAAACCAATCAAACTTCCCCAATAGGTTTTTGTGTGTGCTGGAAACAGGTTAAAAAGTGCACAAATTATGATCATGGGACCATAGGATGCTGCAACAGTTTGTAAATATGAGCCAATTAACAAGCACACAGATTGTGATCATGTGACTCTGGAGATGCTGTGATAGTTGTAAGGGAGACCACAGTTTGTAAAGCGCTTTTTCTAAGGTCATTGTAACTTTGAACTGTTATTAAATAAATGGTTTTAAGTCAAAGACTATCTTTACAGGATCTCCAGTGGTGGGTTCTGGATATTGTTGCAACCGGTATGGTGCAACGGGACTGGGCATCCACCACATGAATGCGTGCAGCGCACACATGTGTATTTACTGCTTGTGACACTCTGTGATGCCTCTGTGACGGTGCATGTAAGCCTGAAAAACTCAAATTCCGGTAAGGAGTGTGGGTGGGTGGGCAGGCAGTCCAGAGCACTGTACCGGAATGCTACCCGGTGCTCCCGGCAGACATTGCCCGTACTGGGGCGTACCAATCTTAACCTACCACTGCGGATCTCCCTCACAACCAAGAAAAATAACATTTTACGAAATCAGATTGCACTTCTTTACCTCTCAAATTATATTGATCCTCTATAGTTTGTTGAAGACCTTTAATCACATTCTGGAATGTAGCGCAGTCTTTTAAAAAGAAAAGAAGAAAAATTATTATATTTATTTTTAAGTTATTGTTATTTTGATAATTATACAAACTTTTTAAAATTATTGCACTGAGGCATACATGCTTCCAAGATGGGTAGAATGAAAGAAAACCCAAATTTGATATCTGAAGTATCATTATTTTCTATTTTAAGTTTGCTTATTTAAATATCAGCAATTGTACTTAAAAATAAACTGTATTGTCATATTCCAACTCTCCTGCAATTGCAAATAGTGGCCACAAGATGGACCTCTGGTATCCTGAATTTTACTCATAACATTAGTTTTAAAATTAAAATGTGAAATATTGATTTGTAAGAGTTCAGGGAATACAAATGTGGAGAATTTAAAGCCACATTATATTTTCCCATTCTGGAGAGATTTAAAAATGCCTAACAATTTCAATTAAGGAAAAAGTATCACATATTTAAATGCTTCTTTGGGCTTGCCTTGTATTTATTGTTGCTAAAGTGGAGTTCAAGTAAAATAATAGCTCAGTGGTTCTCAACCTTCCCAATGCTGTGACCCTTTAATACAGTTCCTCATGTTGTGGTGACCCCACAACCATAAAATTGGTGTCTTGGTTCCTAAGACTATTGAAAAATATGTGTTTTCCGATGGTCTTAGGCGACCCCTGTGAAAGGATGGTTCGATCCCCAAAGGGGTCCCGACCCACAGGTTGAGAACAACTGTAATAGCTGCTATATCTTAGAAGAATCTATTCATTATCAGCTTCTTGTATATAATTATATATAATAATAATTATATAATTATAATTATGTATTTGAAAAAAGTTTAAATATTTCTAATGAAAACTGAATCCTAACATTCAGGTATGACATTGCACAATTTATATTCTTTCCAGTTATCATTATATAACTTAATTTATCTAGGCACTTATATCTTTTTTCAAGATAGATCATCAATTGTAAAGTAACTAATTAAAAAGCATGTATGAATAATTGTTCCTTTCAATACACGCCAGAGGTGGCATTCAGCAGGTTCTGACCAGTTCTGGAGAACTGGTAGGGGAAATTTTGAGTAGTACGGAAACTGGTAAATATCACCTCTGACTAGCTCCACCCCCATCTATTCTCTGCCTCCTGAGTCCCAGCTGAATGTGAGGAAATGGGGATTTTGCAGTAATCTTCCCCTGGAGTGTAGAGGAAATAGAGATTTTACAGTATCCTTCCCTTGCCCTGCCCAAAGACCCAGTAGTAAAAAATATGGAATCCTACCACTGATACACACATTAATGGAAAGTCTGCAGAAGCAGGTATTGTCTCTAACAGAGAAGAGAATGTTTCTTCCAAGATGAAGCTTGCTATAAAATTATAATGCACGAATTTAAAAAAAAGTCTCTCAAACCTAGGCTGATCTGAAAGCGTTGGGCCTGCTTAGTTATTAAACAGAGTTGGGTCTCTTAGTGGTGGGTTGAAAGATCACCAGGAAAAAGTTAGCAATTAATTATCATTGCTGATTGTGTATTATTATTAATGGTTAATAAGTTTTATTTAAATGATAATTTTAATTTGTTAAATTGTTGTCTTAACACATGATGCAATTCTCAACCTGTCTTCAAATGTATAAGGAACTAAAATTAGACACACTGAATGGACACTTATTTTGCAAAGGAATAATCTGTGTTCAGATGATTATATATTAAAAATAAAATTCTGATTAATGTTAAGCTTTCAAACTAAATGTTATAAAATGAAAAGGCTATTTTTGGTTAGAAAATCAATTTCTCTGGAAATATATATTATTTTAAATCTGCAATTCTGCACACTTTTGTTTGTAAGTAAAACTCACTGAATTTAGTTTCTGTAAACAGACCCCTGAAACCTACCTGAGCAGTTCTGGGTTGCATGAGGCCCTCATTCTTGAGGTAGCTTTGAAGAATGCTCTTTTGCAGCCTCTGCAAACCACATGTCTTACAAATTTCAGAGGTTTTGAACACCACATGACTTCTGTAGAATCCAAGGGCTATGCAAGAGCACATTCCATTCTTGTGCGATCTCCACAGCCTCTGAAAATTGCACAAGACTGTGCATTTTTCAAATGTAGTGTACTTTTAATAATATTTGCTGTCAAGCGAATGCTGGTGTGTCACCCAAATGTCAGTCCTGTCACCTTTGATACCTTAGACACTTGTGCCATAGGTTCACCTCCACTGTCCTACAGTAATTAGCAAATTCCCAACAATTTTCTAGCACGGTATATCTATTATGATAGTATGCAGGGTGCTTGCGTTGCAGAGGCCAAGGTGGAGCGAAGGGAACTGTTTTCAGATGGAGCAACATTAACCTGCATCACAGCAATACATCTGGCATGAAGAAACAGCAAGATAGTATGTATGGCTATAGACAGCCAATTTGGTATAGTGTTGATCAGTTTACAAACTGGGAGATCATGAATTCTAGTCCTTCCTTATGTCCTCCCTCTCAGTTCTCAGAAATAAGGCCATCCCCGGGAAAGGGGGAGTTCCCGAAGGGAATAAAGTTCTGTCGCAGTATAGCATAGAAAAGAGTGTGGCATCAATCAAACAGGATGACATCACGGGGAGATGGAACGAGGAGATGACATGTCCACGGGGGGGGGGGGGATCCGACAGTATTCAAGGGGGTAGCGGGAAACTGCTGCTGGGCACACCCACACCTAAAGATTTGAGGCTTAGTTACTGTGACTTTTTTCATTCACCTGCTAGCAATATCCAGAGCCATTCTAAAGTGGCAATGAACTTCATTCCCCAAAAGATCCAATTGCTTTCCAATTTTAAATAGTGAAAATGTATAGGGAAGTACTCTTCCCACTACAAAACCCCTATGCGTTGAATGCCAGCTCCTTTGGCGCTGGTGCAATAAGAAAGTTCATTGCCACTAGCCAGAGTATTGGGGCTGCTCTGCTCTTGGACCATCTCTATTACAAAAAAGTATCCACATACACATTTTATGGGTTCTAAGATACTGTATGACTGGTGGTAAACATCGCCAAGGAAATGAATGCTTACCTCGTTTAGCCATTTCTTCCCTTGCCTGGCTTATTGTCAGCAATTTATTTGTTTTGTCCAACTCAAGATTCAGAAGATGATTTTTTCCGTGAAGTTCTGATATTTTCTGTAGGAAAGTATTTGCATTTCAAATGAAACCTCTTGTTTGAAGGAGCCTTCCCAGCTCTTCAATTATTCTGACAGAAAAATCTTTTTTGTAAAAAAAAATACATGCTGAACGTTTGCTGATATTTGGTCAAGCATTAGAAATCTAAAAGCATGATCCTTAAAAAAATAAGAATGATCTTGGATGTGCTTCATAAAGAATGGTGAATTTAAAGGGGCTGATTTCATATCCATTCTGAAACTGAATACTGACTGAATAAAACACTAATAAAATTGGTTATCTGATTATTGGGATTCAGAAAAGGGATTTTGTTAGCTCTTTTCCAGAGATTATTTTTTGGAAAAATGAAGTCCAAGAGTTCATTATGAAGGTAAATTGCCCATGCATTCTATTGACCTATGGGTCTTCCCCCTGAAACTTAATTCATTATATAAAAAGGTAAGTATAAAAATAGTCTCATAATGTCGAGAGAAAACAATTAGATTCAGTCTATGACAGACACTGGAGAAATCACTACTTCAAATTAAAAAGCATTTTCAGTTGAAAACTGAATTGACTTGAAGAGCTGAATCTCCTAAATGAGATCAGAGCTTACATAACACCTTACTACATCTACCATGTACCACATTTTTCACAAGTTTAATTATCAAGAGTTCAATTCCACTGCATAATCAGACCCATAAAAAGAGGGACTTCAAAGGCATAGTGAAAGAAAGTATTTATATATTTAATTTATATGCCACCCATCTCGCTATCCAAAATGACTCAGTGAGTTGCTAACTTTTAGGGAAATGTATAAGAATTTGGGTAAAGTATATTATTGTTTTTCTACTTGATCATTTACCATTTCTATATGTGAGAAGTCCCCTAAAAGTTTGTCAAGATTCACCACGCTGGTTTTCTTCATGTTGCAAGACTGCTTCACAATTTGCTGTACATCAAAGAAAATATGTAATATGTATAAATTTAGCTATCTTAAGCATAATGGTCTATTCCTTTGCCATGTGAGAAGCAATTTCCATGGGGAAAATTAGCATTTTTTTACATGGTAATAAGTGACATAGTAAAAATTTAAAACATATAGCAGTGCCTGCATTCTGTGACCTGTATGCACAAATGTTACAGCCATTTTTGTAGACAAGGCCATGAACTGTATTCAGCAATGCTTAATGTTAAATTGTTAAATATTCTAACAATATTGCTATTATTAAGTATGTCTAAGTTTTCTGTCTTAGACTCAAGTATCAACATCAAGAATATCAATATTTCAAAATTATTAACATTTCATGTTTGGGTTAAATAGCTCCATTTACATAATCTCAGTTTGCTTATATGCTGTTGATATTTTAAGCTCTTCCCATTTATAAATTAATCAGTGTATTTTTATTTGTTAAATTTATATGCTGGACATCTCACTGTTGAAGTAACTCTACTTTTCTCTGATTTGGCTATGACTAGCTTTGCAAAGTCTGTTTTTTTTTAAGTAACTGAAATTTGGACTCTTGTAAATAACATTTTCAGTCAGTAATAATTTTGCCTTCAGGGAACCAAAAGAATTGGCAGTTTTCTTTTGTAGAAACTTATCTGTTATTTTTGTGTGTATAACATTACAGATTGCAATGTATTGTGCCATTCTTATCTTTTAACTGCAGGCTAGGCTGTTTGTAGAGAAGTTCCCAAATCCCCATCTAGCATTTAGTCAATATTGTTAAATGTTTTTCAGCACTTTTTTCCCCATAAAATGTTCCAAATTATTACATTTCTTGAATAACATCTTATATAACATATGCATTGCCTTTTTCTGTACTGTGAGCTGCTTTCTAAGCATCTAGGCCTTGAAAGCAGGATATAAACCTACGGTATTGATAAATATGTTAAAAAATTAAAACAGTCAAGAGGAGCAAAAATGTTCAGCAGGATTATATTACCAATTTCTATTTATCTTGGACAAATGATGTATCATTTAAAATTTATGTTTTAAAATTAAGTTGCATTGAAGCTGAGGAAAAAAATGATGTGATAATTTTGTGAAAGATACAAACACACACACACACACACACACACACATCACCATTTTTTTTCTTATCCCTTCAAAAATTAATTGGACATTATGTTTAGTTTCATTTGTAAATAAAGAAGCTATGGCTTGTCCCTATCGGTTTTTATCATTAAAATATCTCTTGAAGGCAGAAGAGCAGGCCAAGTCTATGTTCTAGTTGGCAACCCCATCTCTGAAGGAAAGTATCTGAATATATATTTGAAGTGAATGGAGAATAAGTTGATAATACGAGCCATAGGATGCACAGTGAGGAGTTGTGTACATTAAGAGAGAAAGTAAGAAGCTCTGAAGGCCGATGGGCTTAATCTTTATGTGGAATCATAAAGTGACACACAAACCAGAGATAGAAACACCCTGAAACTGAACTTTCAGGCAGGGAAAGATTCAGCCTAGGACGATTTATGGAACCTACCACTCATCATCCAGAATGGGGGACAGACACCCCCCACCTTTGTTCTCCTTTTGCTGTCCCAATTGTTGAATGACCCGCATAGTGAAATGCCCTAGGACTTGGGGAGATCCTTCTGCAGTTTTCTTAGGGGAATTAAATAAACTGAGTCCTCTCTGAAAGCAGAGTGCTCTTGCAGAGAAGGTGACATATGTCAAGTAACAAGCAAAACAAATATTACAAAAAATTTCCCCACTGCTCTTTTGGAAGAAAAGGGTACAGTGATTGTATAGCCAAGGGAAGGTTCTGGCCAGAAACCTGTATTAATTAAAATGATTAATTTATATAATTCCCATTCCTTTCCTTTCCCTCCCCCTTTTTCTTTCCTTTTCCCTCCCTTCCCCTCCCCTCCTCTTCCCTCCATTTCCCTTTCCCTTCCCTTTCATCAAGCAGAAGAATTATAATATTTCCAGATGGTGGAAACTCTTTGAGAGGCCTACCAGCTGTGCAGCTATTAAAAACCTAGGAGCACTGCTAGATGAAGAAAATGTGACTATATTTGAGTAGAGGAAGAAATTATGTTTCTTAACGGACTTTAGGGCAAAGATCAAAGCTCGAAATTCAACCCCTAATTTTTCAAAAAGTGTTAACTGCATATGTTAACTGTATGATTAATACATTAGATAATACAGAATAGAAGTACACAGCATTCTAAACCCCAAAACACAATTGGGGTATTTATGCAACCAAAATAAATTTATAACTTAAGTAAAATGTAAATTTTAATTTATTTATATTAATATAGAAACGTAGAAAAGTGAAAACAGAAAAAGACCCGGTGGTCCATTGAATTTCCCCTTTAAGTTTTTTGTTTGTTTTATTTTTAATTAATTATTTTTATTATTCATTTTTATCTTATTATTATTAATACAGTATTTTTATTTGTTCCTTATTAGTTCATCAGACAGGCAGTCAGATGTTCAAACTGGATTTGGCATTTTTGTTTAAAGTTTAAAATTTTAATATAGTGATAATAAATACATTATGCTATGGTTTTAATGTGATCCATTTCACAAAATATTCTAAGACAAAAATTATAAACTACCATAAACTACCAAACCCACTTTAGCTTAGAATCATAAAAATAGGCCAGGAAGAAATATTGGAGGTCTTCTAGTCCAACCTCTTGCTCAAGGCAGGAGTCCTTATACCAATCTATGATCCAGAACAAATTCTGAGAAGTTAGTTGAATGCCTTTTGAGAATCCAACCAGGATATCCAGACAAGGTGGTGGTAGGGCAAAAAAGTCAGGATGGTGGTTGCAACTGCAAGTTCAAACCCTTTAGATATGTTGTACACGCATACACACATTGATCACACAATCACGGCTTCCATCTTGATACTTTGACTCCAATCCTCACAGATAATCCTCTTTATCATGACAACAATCGGGCAGTATTTTGTCAAATTTTGTCAAGAGCCAAGGTGGCGCAGTGGTTAAAAAGCAGCACTGCAGGCTACTGCTAGATCAGCAGGTCAGCGGTTCAAATCTCACCGGCTCAGGGTTGACTCAGCCTTCCATCCTCCCGAGGTGGGTAAAATGAGGACCCAGATTGTTGGGGGCAATATGCTGACTCTCTGTAAACCGCTTAGAGAGGCCTGAAAGGCCTATGAAGCGGTATATAAGTCTACTGCTATTGCTATTGCTATTGCTACAAATATTTTAATTTTTCCTTTCTTTTATAATTGCACCTCCATCCCTACACTGGGGCACCTGCAGGAAAAGGTTTTAAAAAGTCAAGATGCAACCACAACCCGCCAATTGAAACGCCATAGATTTTTACATGTATTGCATGCCCAATGTACTTTAAAAATCAATTACGCAATCATAGCGGCCATTTGGCTTTTTTGACCTCTCTTGCAGACACCCTTGCTATCACTGATGTCTAACATTGCCCATTGGCATCATATGCACGTGCATTTTTTCTCCTTTAGGCCCAGTCAGGTATTGAGGGATTCAAAATGAAAACAAGGAGAGAAGCAACTTAGAACTGAGGAGAAATTTCCTGACAGTTAAAACAATTTATCAGTGGAACCACTTGCCTCCAGAAGTTGTGAATGCCCCAACACTGGAAGTCTTTAAGAAGATGTTGGATAACCATTTGTCTGAAGTGGTATAGGGTTAAATGTCTAGGCAGGGGGTTGGACTAGAAGACCTGCAAGGTCCCTTCCAACTCTGTTATTCTATTCTATTCTATTCTATTCTATTTCACAGCACTTTATTTGTTAAAGAATCTCCACCTTTCCTGTTGTTCTTTAAGAGTTGGGTCATTGATTCTTGGGGCCGTGGGGCTGTTGGGATTTGCTGCTACAAGAGAAAACTATAATAAATGGAAGATTGCACCATGCATGGATGCCTCCTGAAATGAGTACCAATGGAAAACATGACAAGCAGAGAATAGGAGCAGGGGAAAATAAATAGCTCTTGTATTTATGAGGCTATGTGAGAAGGTATTGAAAAATATAGAGATCACATTTTAATGCAGTGTAATAGTTTGTTGACTTCACGTCTTCTGTGCTTGTTTATTGTGTATTGCCTTGCGGCCTCAAGTCACAAGGTCTTCTAATTCTGCCTCAGACAGGAATGACTTTTGCCAAGCAAAACTCACCTCACAGGGTTGTGAGGAAAAACAGGAGGAGGAAGTAATATTAGGTATGTTTGCCACTTTGAGTTATTTATATAAATAATAAAGGTGGGATAAAAGAAAGACATGAGCTTGAATTTTCTACAAATTTGAAAGAGATGAAAGAAGGATCAGCTGTGTTTTGTTGTAAGAGAAAGAGTGGACAAAAGTTTACTTCCTAAAGTACGCCATTTATTGGTTCAATCATTATAATAATGATTGTTTACAGCCAAAAAGGTTCCCCAATCCTTATATTTTGCTTTTTTAAAACCAGAGAGACCATTAACTGTGCTCATTGCAATAAATGTTTGCAAGCCTAAGAAATTAATGCTATGTTTTAATACTTGGAAATATTAAACGATACCAGAAGCAGCTTCGCTAGGTTCAGGTTCAGAGTTGATTAATTTAATGAATTCTAGGGAACAAATTTAATGAATGCTAACCAGAGATTTTAATGACAAAGAACACAGAGATTAGATATTGCAAATGGCTGTTTACCTGCTGTTTTAATTCTTAATATCGATAGAAACTGCTCCCTGATTTGTATAGAAACAATTATTTTAGCAAAAATAACAAGGACCTTTTTTTTTCATCTTTAGCAGAAATCTGAGGGTTTTATCAATTTATTTAGATTCACAATTATTGTCAGAAAGGAAGACGTCCATACACCTAGAATTCAAGACTAGGTTGTTTCTAAGTCACAAAACAGAAAGAAATTACGAATTCAAGCAAGAAACCTCTGGCTAAGTTTCTATTACGTATACGCATTAGTAATACATTGTATTACCTGGATCAATATTTTCCCAAATTCTAATTAAAAATATCACAGACTAATTTTTAAACTGTACTTTTGCTATTCAGTACATGATAATTTGTTCCGTATATTTTTAAGTTTTATCACAGATCCTCTGAAATGCTGTACTATTAGTTTAAAAGCTATTATTATATACTTCAATTTCAGTCTGTCCACCTCGTCTTCTTTTTGCAGTACAACCATTTTCCTTCCTACTTTTTCTGATGGAGGGAAGGAGAAAAAAATCCATTTGGGGTTTCGTAATTTATTAATGAATGAGGACCCAATTTTAAATCAGGAATCATCTATTGGCAAATATAATCATGCCAATCAGATAAGAACCTTGAAATGAGTAAATCTGCTCACAACTGAAATAATGACTTGAGAAAGTTTTTTTGCCTACTAAAAGTCTAATTTGCATTAAATGTTGCTCAATTTTTTTCTCTAGGCTTTGATCTCATTTGACCTGGGGCTGTGATGACGAACCTGTGGCACACAAAGCCCTCTCTGGGGCACACGCACCATCGCCAGCTGCTCTTCTGATTTCTGGCGCATGCATATGCGTTGCCCAGCTGATCTTTGCATGTGCTGGAACCCCTCATCTTTGGGTTTCCGATGCTCATGAAGACCAGCTGGCTGGCGTGCATGCACGTGGCAGAAACCAGTGGCCAGTGTGCACATGCGCACTGGCCAGCTGGTCTTTGAGTTTCTAGGGGTCTGGTATGCACACACATTCTGGTTTGGGCACTCAGCGCTGAAAAGGTTCGCCATCACTGACCTAGGGTTTTGATCCCTAATCCCCTATTAAAAGTGTTCAGGAATCATAAAGCTGAAGTGTTCATCACTCAAGTGCTCCAGAGAATCCCTGAACTTTGTGTGATGTTTTCTGGAGGCGTGGAATTAGTTTCACCGGTGCCACAATCAGAAGTGTGGAGTTTTTGGAGCTTTCTGTACTTAGTTGTTTGCTTGTGGACATTTCATTATCTAACTAGGTAACATCTTCTGTCCATTGATGACGTTACCTAGGCATGTGATGAACCATCTCTTAACAAACAACCAAGTTCAGGGAGCATCAAGGGCCCTGTAGTTCAACTCTGAGCTACATATATTCTCTTCTATTGGTTCAATCAGAAGTTCACAAAGAAGCCAAAAGATATCCTGTAATATTTAGAGAATTTTTTCACCTGCTGTGTCTTACACCTATGGAATTTATTTTTGATTTTTAAAATGTATTCAATAATTTATATGCTTCCTTTTGAAACAGATGGAAAGATGGAATAACAGCTCTGGAGATTTTCAGGATGCTAGAATTTCCATGTGGAGTCTTTCATGAATTAAATGAATCAAATATTGTTTAGAATTCCCCAGACCAACTTTTCCCGTAACCAAAAGAATATCCACCTTCATTACATTTGGGGCTATATAGTCCTCCTAATATATCTTACTGTGTTTCACCAGTGGGGGCAGTAGAGTTCATGAGGCAATTTCACCTTCTGTAGGTCAGCCTTTTCATATCTGAGTAACCTGCAGACCTCATAGGATCACACCACGTATGTTGATGAGGATTTTGCATACTTTTCTTGGGGTTTTAACTGTGACATTTTACGGTTTACAGAATGATGTGAAAGAATTATTTCAGTTTTCAAAAGGTATCTCGAGGGCTACAACTACAGAAATTAGGGCCTCTGAACTAGATGAGTGGGACTATAATTCTTAGAACCCAATCTGGCATATCTATAAGCAGAATTGGACTGCCTTATTCTCAACAACAAAAATATGTGGAAATTAGGTCTGCCAATCATGCTTTATGTATTTCCCCGGATTTCATTTATATTGCATAGAAACAACATGTAAAAATGCATCTGCTGACAGTACAGTAAACTATCTTTTT
Source organism: Thamnophis sirtalis (assembly GCF_051295495.1). NCBI lineage: Eukaryota > Metazoa > Chordata > Lepidosauria > Squamata > Natricidae > Thamnophis > Thamnophis sirtalis. The sequence continues at coordinate 24,315,003 of NW_028261385.1, read as the reverse complement.
TGATATTGTCCCCTCCCCCTTCATTGTAAAGGTTTGATAATAAAGTATGCAACAACATCATGATGAATTAAAGAAAATAAATTTATTTAAACTTTGAGGATGGAATCAGAACACTGACATAAGGCAAGTTAAATACATAAAACAGAAATACACAAATCGTCATACTGTGGTATATTGTTTTACGTAACCAGCAAAGTACCAAAGGACATTCTGAGATTGAGGTATTTAACTAGTTTTTGGTGATGGGAAAAAAAAAAACATCCATCAAGGGAAATGTATCATTAATTTCCCTTGTCATTAAGAACGGCTTACATAGCTCTAATTGCAATAGTGCCTAAAATCAAAGGTTCCAGCTGTTAGAGAAAATACATCTTAAATACAAAAGCCAAATGCAAGCCAAAGAATGAATATCAGAAAAGTTTATTTCTGAAGCACTGACTTGATTTTGAGCAATTTTCTTCCTTTTAAGAAGCATTATACATGATTCAATCTCCAGCTAAAATGTGCATTTCTACTCAAGGCCTACTTATATAACACAGGATTAACATCGTAGCTGAGAAGCAGGTGCGTGGTCATTTTAAAATTTCTGCACCATTTCATATGTTTACTAAAGCTTGATGTCAGATCTGCTCACTTGGTATTCTTTTCATTCTAGCTGTTCTTTGCTGACAGGGTCTCTTACAACCTGCTAATGTTTCCCACCATCCTCTTTCCCACCCCCAGTTTTTCTAGTGACAATTAGCTGAGTGTGATGAGTACCTATATGGAAAAAAGAGTCAATCTTTCAAAAATGTAAATAAATGAAGCTTACATTCTTTTTCCGTGGTGGTGTCATCCCAAGCAACTTTATTTAGATGTCCTATGTGAGCTTTTTGGAAACTTCATCCTTATTTGTTTGGCCAACATAAAAACCCACAAAACGGAAGTTGGCCCGATAGCACATTCTATGGTTTATTTCTAAATAAACCAGAAACAATTGCACTACACTTGTCTTTAAGACTGAAGACTATGGCAAATACACGTAACAAGACCTTCACCTTACTTCTTTAAAACAAATCAAAACAATACTAACAAAACTGCCACCCAGGTATAATATCAACGTATTTCCAAGAAGGCAGTTATAATCTACATACTACGATCATTATTATCACAGCTTATCATATGGCCATTAATTGTAATGGCCCATGAAGGGAACAGCAATGAAAAGGAAGGATTTTTCATCTAGATTTAAATCCTTTTAAGACCAGTTCAGAGGCAAATCCTACACATTCCTCCCCCCCCCCTTTTCCAACGTTTTTTCTTTTTGGTGGGTTTCCATTATTGTGATCAGTGCAAAATATCTGCACCCTTTCCATAGGGGGCACAACCTATAATCATCTCTGAGTACCTCTGAATTCACTGCAATGTTTCCCCATTCACATTTTTGCTCCTGTCAGGGATTAGTGGCTCGGCGATATAATCCATGTTTTATGTGCAGAAAGGTCCACGGATTGATCCCTGACATCTTTTTTAAAAAAATAGACTGAGGCAATAGGTAATGTAAAAGACCTGCGCTAAAGATCTTGGGGAAGCTAAATTCAATAAGAGGCTAAAGGGAGAAGCTTTCTGAATCAGAACAAGGAACCTTTAAATGGCACAAGGCTTCCCACCCCCAGGTCATAAACTCCCAGTTCAAATCAGTAACTCTGGGAAGTTTGTGTGACATTTGCGTGATGTTTAGGAACGGGTTACCTCCAGGCAGGCTAAGGCTGAGATTAATATTAGCAGTCTGGAAAACAGCAAGGAAAAAACCCCAAGCAGACTGCATATTTGAAAAGGAATTTAAACCTCGTTTATGTAAACAAAATATAAAATTAAAGTATGTTAAGGCATACCTTGAGAAAGGAACAGATACACGTAAGGCTTTAAGCACACTAATTCTTTAAAACTTTCCTACATCGGTATTAATTAGCATATTATCCTAATTTAAAAAGTTATACTGTTCATAATACTGTTCTATTGAATTTTGTATTTTCATTCGATTCACAATCTAAAATGATGATAATTTTTGACTCTATATTAATATTAGGTTTGTTGTTTAAAATTTAAGGGATGTAAACACTTTCTTGTGAAGAACACTATTAAATCGCCTACTTAGTCATAAAAAAATAATTGTATTCCTAAAAAGCCCTCAAATTCCAAATCCATCTTAGGCTTTACTGTTATAAAACTGTAATGACAGATTGGTTTTACCAATACAAAAATATTCAATGTTGTACATGTTTTTAGTTTGCTACAAAAGGTAAAAATATGAATAGTGCTTTTAAGAAATGATCACCCCCACCCCCAGCAGCACTGCAACTTAAAATTCTCTATAGCTTTGATGGAGATATAAAAATATTTTCCTTATTCTTTTGGTAATTGCTATACTGATTGCAGCAGACACATTCCATACATCGATCATAATAATTAAACCTCAGAATGTAGTCCAAGTATAAAATATTCATGCTTGCTTACCTGAAGTATTAAAGTAGATTTCTATTTATATTAACCATAATAATGCTTTACTTAACAAAACTTTTTTTGCTTCTTTATCTAATCTTTCATTCTCCAATTCCCAGTATAAACATTTCAAAATCTTCAAACAAGCGAGCAAACAAACAAAATTCCACACTTGCTAATAGCTTTTTGAAGAAAAAAAAATGATTTACAATGCATGACACAGATACCCAATGTGTTTGGGAGAAGCCCAAAGCAACACCTATAATGAAGGACAGTCATGCTACTGAATCAGCACCAGCAACATTTGGTTAGACAATATTTACAAGACACAAAAGCAATACTGTGATTGATTCAACAACACAGGTAAAAGTGGAAAGGACTGCATCATCACCAACCATCTGAATCTATTGGACACCTTGGCTCTGGTTAAAGCATAGGAACACAGAATTCCTTTTGGGAATTGGCCTCCCCATTCACATCATAGTTAATAAATGTTCTGTGAACTTCAGACGTTTTCTGTAACACTGTACTGAATTGGAAAACTCCAACTCCATATGTGTTCTGAGCTTCAGAGAGCTAGGGATGATACAGTTTCCTACATACTAAAAAGAAAAAAGAAAGAAACCTATGACAAGATTTTGTTAAGTTGCTCTGTGCTCACATAGCCAGATGACATGATGAATTCTTTGCTTGGCACATGGAGAGCTGTTGCGTTGAGAACAAGACCTTGTGGGGACTGTACCATATGAATGGAGGTATAGTCTGCCACAGGTATCTCAGAAGCTTCCGGATCTTTTTCTTCTGCAGCTGTTGTTACCATAGCAGGGATCACAGGATGAAGGACAAGGCTATCAGTGGTCAAGTAAGCATCCTCTGAAAAGCTCTGTACTTGAACTTCTGGCTCATCTTCTTTGGGGTGTGTGACAGTGACACATTTTTTCACATCCAGCTCACAGAAATAGGCATTGTCCATGGCCAAGGTTGATTGACACTGTGCAACTGGTTCTCTCTGAGCTTCACTTTGAGTTTTTCCTGTCTTCATTTTTTGTCCTGGGGAGAGCACAACACTTCCTCTTGGTGTAATGTTGCTGACTTGTGCGTAAAAATCAATGTTCCTTAGTGAACTTTGATTGCTCAACTGGGTCTGGACTAGTGGATTGGTTATCTCAGTGGCAGGCACATGGGATTTTAGGTCCTGTTCTTTGGTTGGATTATCCAATGGCAAGCAGGCAGATGCATCGTCAAGACCTGGGATTGATTTCTCGTTGTCTTTTTGATCAAGGCACAAGAGATCCTCTTCTTTATCACTTACCCTTTTGGACTGATCAATGTCAGAAGCTCCATCACATGTATCACTTGCACTAAAATCAGTCTCTGGGACATCAGGCTCACAGCAGCTGGCCCGTCCAGAATCATCATCCCTCACTGCAAGGCATCCATGAGACTTTGTGTGAACATCACCAAGGAGCCTTTCAGTATCTGATCCTTCGGTTCTATCTTCAGCGTCATCTATATCCAGTTCAATAAATTCCACCCAAGAGTCATTTCCATAAAGCTGGGGCATGTAGCTACCATGACTTGCTAATATGAAATTAACTTCATCCAATTTTCCTTTCTGAAAACAAATGTTTGAAAATAAAACAAGAGAGTAGCAATTATTGTTGAAATTTAATCATTCATGTGCGAATTCGATATGCATGGCAGCAATATTTACTCTATTCAGACATAATTTTTAATCAGTTTCCCAATTAAAAGATCCTGCAAATTAGGGCACAAGACTTGGAACTTGGTCACCCAGAGGATGGAAGTGTCAGCATCACTCCATTACATAATTAGGAAAGAAAGACTAAGAGACTCCATGGAAAAGGAAATCCAAAGTACTTTTACTAATTATAAATGGTAAGCAAGCAGTTGCGAAGCAAAGTCTACTTAATTAGGCGCAAAAGCGATTGATATATAGAATAGCCCATTCCCCACCCCTTAGGATCATAGCTCCAGGCCAATCATAAGTCCTTCAAGTGTCAGGTGTGAGATAACTTCAAACAGGCATCACGAAGATGGAATGTCGAGGCCGTTAATCTACGCGGGAAGCTCTCACGCATGCGCCATCCGAGCATCTCGAACATCCTAGAAGACTCCTCCAGCACATCAATTAACCCCCCCCAAATACCAGCCCTCCCTCCCCGTTTCATGGCAGCTGAAGCAACAGCAAGGCAGAAGCTGACATCCGGCCGTCCCCCGGAAAAAGGCTGTTAGGCCTGGGAAAAAAAACAAACGAAAGAGACAAACAACAAAACACAAAAAGAAGAAGGAGGGGAGAAAAGAAAGTCAAGGCTTGTCGGGATAAGCAGCATAAAATTCCTGCAGGAGGCGGGGAGCACGAACATGGGATTTATCAACCCATTCCGTGTGGGAGGGAGGAAAGTGCTTCCAAGCCACCAGGTATTGGATGCAATTACGGTGCTTGCGGGAATCAAGAATGGCACGAACTTCAAAATGACGTTCCCCATCAATTAGTAATGGAGGAGGCGGAGGTTCATCTGGGGGACGCAAGTGGGAAACCCGAACAGGTTTGATGAGGTTAATGTGGAACACCGGGTGGATTCGGTTGAGGTGTTTTGGCAATTGTAAACGAACAGAAACAGGATTGATGACCTTTACAATAGGGAAAGGGCCAACATATTTGGGTCCCAATTTCTTTGACTTCTGCGTAGTGTGCAGGAACTTCGTGGACAAATAAACCAAATCTCCAGGCCGGTATTCATAGGGCTGAGAGCGTTTTTTATCTGCTTGCTTCTTATGGGCTTTATGTGCAGCGTCCAAAGTGGAGAGGGTCAATGGCCAAATTCGACTGAGACGCTCACTCCAGTCCGCAATTGAAGGGACTTGCGGTTGGTCACTAGGCAATTCGGGAATAGGAACAAAATCTTGACCGTAAACGACCCGAAAAGGGGTGAAACCCGTGCTGGAGTGAACCGAATTGTTGTAGGCCACCTCAGCATGTGGTAACAAGTCTACCCAATCGTCTTGTTGATAATTGATGAAACAACGTAAATATTGCTCAAGAACGGAATTTGTACGTTCACAGCCGCCATTAGTCTGAGGATGGTAGGTGGAGCTAAGGCCCTGGGCGGAGCCAATGCGTTTGAGAAATTCTTTCCAAAAATTAGATGTAAATTGGACCCCACGATCGGAGATAATACGGTCGGGCACTCCATGCAAAGGGTAGATGTGGGAAATGAACAGTTTAGCTAATGCCTTGGCGGAAGGAATTTTGTGACAAGGCACGAAATGAACTTGCTTGGAAAACAAATCAGTGACCACCCATATAACAGTATGCCCCTGGCTTTCGGGAAGCTCAACAATAAAGTCCATAGAAATCTCTTTCCAAGGGGCAACCGGGCGAGCGACAGACTGGAGCAGTCCTTGCGGTTTCCCTGGCGGTTTTTTGGCGGCAGCGCAAACTGAGCAACTGGCAACATAAAGTTCAATGTCCTTTTTTAAAGAGGGCCACCAGAATTGTCTCTTCACGAGATGTAAAGTTTTTACGAATCCAAAATGACCCGCCAATCTGGAGTCATGAGCGCGACGAAGGACCACGAGTTGTAGGGACGCAGGGATGTATAATTTAGCACCAATCCACGGTAGATCGTCCCTCATGGTGCACTCGTCCCGATGGTGCAGGAACCAGTTGTCGTGAGGAAGAGCTTTTTTGAGGTCAGAAAGTAGATCGTGAGGCACCTCCCTCTGTGCTTGGGTCTGTTGACGCGTGAGTACCGGAGCTGCTAGGAGCGGTTGGACGATACTCAGTTTAGAGCAATTATATTGAGGTAATCTGGACAAAGCATCCGCCATGAAGTTCTTCCCTCCCGGGATATACTTTAGAGTGAAATTGAAACGCTTGAAATATTGGGCCCATCGCATTTGTTTGGGGGAGAGACGACGAGGCGTCCGCAACGCTTCCAGGTTCTTGTGGTCAGTCCACACCTCAAACGGGTGTTTAGCGCCCTCTAGGAAATGGCGCCACGTAGCCAGGGCCCAAAGGACCGCGAAAGCCTCCTTTTCCCAAACCGCCCAACGCCTCTCCGTGTCAGTAAGCTTTCGGGAGGTGTACACGCAAGGCTGCAGGTTACCGTGGTCATTGGCTTGCAGCAGAATGGCCCCTACGGCGACATCGCTGGCATCAGCCTGGACGACGAAAGGCCGGTCTAGGTCAGGATGCTTAAATACTGGCTCAGCGGCAAAGAGGCGTTTAAGTTTCTCGAATGCCGCCTGGCATTCCATGTTCCAGTCCAAAGGCTTATTAGGTTTAGGTTTCGAGTCTCCCTTCGTCTTGAGCAAATCAGTAATAGGAAGAGCAATCTTAGCAAAAGAGGGAATGAACTGACGGTAGAAATTAGCGAAACCCAAAAATTTTTGCAATTGTTTACGGGTTTTGGGCGCGTCCCATTCAGTGACCGCTCTCACCTTCTCAGGGTCCATTTCAATGCCATCTGGTGAGATGCGATAGCCAAGATAGTCAATTTTAGTTTGGTGAAACTCACACTTAGACAATTTGGCATAGAGGTCAGCGGCACGGAGTTTTTTCAAAACAGTGCGCACCAGAGCGACGTGGTGGTCATAGGTGCGAGTATAGATAAGGATATCGTCCAAATATACGATAACTCATTTGTACAGATGATCGTGCAAGATTTCATTAATAAGTTGCATGAAAACAGCAGGAGCCCCCTGTAGGCCAAAAGGCATGACCCGGAACTGGAAGCAACCAAGAGGGCAGTTGAAAGCAGTCTTCCATTCGTCTCCTTCCTTTATGCGGACTCTATAGTAAGCTTCCCGGAGGTCCAATTTAGTAAAGATGCGGCCCTTCCCTAGCTGTGCCAACAAGTCTTTCATCAACGGGAGTGGGTAGAGATTCTGAGTTGATACAGCATTAAGATTTTTAAAATTACAGCATAAACGAAGAGAACCATCTTTCTTTTCACGAAAAAGTACAGGGGCAGCCACTTTGGGTCGAGCCGGTTCAATGAAACCACATTGCAAATTTTTGTCAATGAAAGAACGCATTTCCTCCATTTCCCTGGGTGACATGGAGTAAATCTGGGGTTTAGGGAGCTTAACCCCGGGTAAAATGTCTATGGAGCAATCAGTAGGCCTGTGGGGGGGGCAGATTGTCTGAAGATTTTTTGCTGAAGACCTCCTTAAGATCCCAATACTCTTTCGGAATTTTCTCCTCTCCTGCAATCCTCTCCTGCCCTCTAGCGGCCACCTCAGGAATGTCAGTTATAGGTTGGTCCGGAGAGCCCTCCCCCACTGGAGGCACCTTTGAGTGAACGCGTAAGCGGCCTGTCCGCCAATTTATGTGAGGGTTCCACTTCCGGAGCCACGGGATGCCCAAAATGAGTGGCCTGTCCATGCCAGGTGCGACCACAAAGGAAATTAGTTCAGTATGGGTACCCATCTTCATTTCCAAAGGCTCCGTAAAAAAATGCCCCCCCCCCCTGCAATAGATCCATCTATTTGGCAAAACACAATTGGGGTTTTCAAAGTGCGCAATTTGAGGCCCAATTTTTCCACCATGGCTGGATTGATCATGGATCGGGAACAGCCTGAATCGAGCAAGGCCTGAAGGGTGGCAGGTTGCCCCTCAGGGGGTACTTTTAACTCTATGGGGATTAGCAGGGGCCCTTTGTTTGAACTCAACCAGTGAGACGATGTGTCGTCATCGGAGTCCTCGGAAGAAGAGGAGTTGGCGTTCGCGTCTCCCTCTAATGGCTGGGCGAAACGAGGGGGGTTGGAGTCCACAGCGAAAGCAGTTTCCTTTTTCTTCTTCTCGGAGACTCTGCCAGACTTTTCCTCACGTTTGGGAGGGAGTTGAGCAGAGATGGGCAATTTAGCACGACATTCGGGGGCAGTGTGCCCCAATTTCCCACAACGGAAGCATGTTAAAGGTCTGGAGAGGCCTGAAGGGGGCCCCCTCCCTTCACCTCGTCGTTTGAAGAGTGATTGAGTGGCTTGAGGGGGGACGGACTTAGCAGCCCTCTCTTTCCGCTTCCTCCTTTCCTCTTTAGCATAATGGAGCCTGGTTAAGTCTAGTTCAGCATCCGCTGCGTGCTCAAACCACGTGATCAAACGTCTGGGCAGGTTACGATTGACACATTGCTGATAAATGTCTTCATCTAACCCCGAAGCAAATTTGTCCAGCAGGGCGTCCTCCCCCCAGCCTCTCATGTATTGTGAAAGACACTGAAATTCCTGGATGTATTGGGCGACAGGTCTATCGTCCTGTTCGAAGGTTATAAATTTCAATTTGCTCCGCTTCTCCGTTAAAGGGTCATCAAAACGTTGGCGGAAAGCCTCCATAAAGAGGTTGAAATTCCCCAAGAGGGGAGAGCCAGACATATGTAAAGCCGTTGACCATTTAGCAGCTTCACCATCCAAAGATAAAAGAACCATTCTGACCCTCATGACATCAGTTTCAAAATCACGGCCATAAATTTCCATGTAATTAAAAACCTGCATAAGAAAAGAGGCTAGGCCAGCAGAATCACCATTGTAACGCACAGGCAAGGGAGGGATTTTAGCCATCCGATGTCTTCGGGGAGGTGGGGCTCCTGGGCCAGCAAAATCTCTAGCCGCAGGGGGTGAAGCAGGCCGAGGGGGAGGGGGAGACGGCGCGCGTGGGTAATGTTGCTGCCAACTTCTCCAGTCTCTTTCATCGTCCCCCCTTCTTTCCCCAAAGTACCTTTGACCCCAATAATCGGGTAATTCACTCCTCTGGGGTTTTCTCATGGGCCCCTGTTGCTGCCAGCTTCTCCAGTCTCTTTCATCGTCCCCCCTTCTTTCCCCAAAGTACCTTTGACTCCAATAATCAGGGAATTCACTCGTCTGGGGTTTTCTCACGGCTCCCGTCTCCAGCGTTGGTTGTCGGGGTTGCCTTTGGGTGATTCCAGCATTCCAGCTAGTCTCTGCCTCTCTTTGTCCCACCGAAGTCGACCATCGGGGGGGGGGGGGGAGGGTCAGGCTGGCTGGAAATTTGCAGTTGAAATAAATCTTCGTGCAGGGAGAGGTCGGGCGGGCTGGGCTCGTGAAGCGAAAGGTCGGGAGGTCCTACTCCGCTGGAATCCGCACCTCCAACGGCCCCCTCCTCCTCCCTGATCGGAGAAGACATTTCCTCCCTTCACGGTAGACGTAAATCTCCTGGAAAGGGTTTTTGTAGACTTTGCTTCTTGTCAGCATCACTCCATTACATAATTAGGAAAGAAAGACTAAGAGACTCCATGGAAAAGGAAATCCAAAGTACTTTTACTAATTATAAATGGTAAGCAAGCAGTTGCGAAGCAAAGTCTACTTAATTAGGCGCAAAAGCGATTGATATATAGAATAGCCCATTCCCCACCCCTTAGGATCATAGCTCCAGGCCAATCATAAGTCCTTCAAGTGTCAGGTGTGAGATAACTTCAAACAGGCATCACGAAGATGGAATGTCGAGGCCGTTAATCTACGCGGGAAGCTCTCACGCATGCGCCATCCGAGCATCTCGAACATCCTAGAAGACTCCTCCAGCACATCAATTAACCCCCCCAAATACCAGCCCTCCCTCCCCGTTTCATGGCAGCTGAAGCAACAGCAAGGCAGAAGCTGACAGGAAGAAAGCAGAAGTTTTACTGAGATGTCCAAGAATATTAGCTTTGCTGGAGAGACTCATGAAAAGGAGATTTGGGAATCAGCATAAATATTATTTGTTCCTGCCTTCTGTTTTATTCTCTTTTGAGTCTTTTGCTATTACTAGCCAAAGACAAAACAAAACAAAACTCTGGCTTGGGATTATTAAAGTTGGTTGTAGGGTGCTGGTAGCTAATACTAGGTCCATAATAAAATCTGCATGAATATAGTAGTAATGAAAAAAAAAAACAAAATATTCCTTTTGGGAGTCATTTTAGTTCCAGTACATGCAATGTTTATTTCTGGAGAAGTCTATCATATTGGGGAAGGTGGAAGGAAAGAGAAGATGAGGACAAGATACAATTACAGAGGTGATGCATGCTTGGAAGTCCTGAAGAATCAGTTTGGAGACAGACTGTCCTATACATTTATTTATATTTATATTTATATAGTCACCAATGTTGACACCAATTTGATGGCACATAATAAATAAATAATCTCAATACCTAACTAGAAATAATGTTTTGAATAAAGGTGTAAAAATTTATTCCACAAACTTGTGCAACAATTGGGAAAAACCTTTCTTTAGAGAGTAGGCCATTTTAGACTATTTAATCCATCCCTGCTATGCTGGCAAACCTTCAGGTATACTGATTTCGTACAACAGCAATCAATTTCTCATTACCTTTAATAGGTCTGGATCAATTCCTTTAATTTTGGGCACTGGAACAGGAGGAAATATTAGTATTTTCAACCTGAAAAAATAAGATTAACATTTAGGTTCTAGGACTTCTAAACTGCATCAAGAAAAATACAATACAATTCCTTATTTTAGGAGGATGGCTATATCTTGGCAAATCCCAAACTATGGTGGAATATTTTTACTTTTTGGAACATCAGATATGTACCATTGTGCCATTTCAGATTGTCAGCAAGACATCCCATTCAACCTCATTAAAAAGTGTTTGGTTTATGGAAAATGAAATAGTCTGAAAAATATTTAGTTTAGATCTGTTGCTAATACGTTGCACTCAAAACCCAGAATAAGCCTATTCTCACTGCCCTCTGGAAAAGCCCTTTGATACTACCTTCCACATTTTCCACACAAGCTATGCAAGTGACACTACCTGCATCCTGAGAGTCTTGCTGGATTGGTTTGGTTCAGTTAAGGAGAATATATTAACATCTTCAAAGCAAAGATTCTTAAAAGCAAAGGGAAGGAATATAGGGTTGGTTTATTTGCTCAAAGTTAAAATACATATGTTGTTTTTGGTAAGTGGATTGTTGTTCACAAGGATCAAATGACAAGGCATTAAGGATTTGCTTACAGATCCAAAATAGAGGAAGAAGAAATCTTTTATTACATTTTCATTATATTATATTTCCATATACATTAACAAAAAATTAAAGTGTCTGGAAGCTTTAATTGGTTCAAAATATGGCTGCTTACATGGTTTTATGCAGGCCTAGATGTGTATTTATGTCATCTCCTGTAGCAGCTGCATTGGCTGCTGATTTGCTTCTGGGTCAAATTCAAGATGATGGTTTTAACTGTCAAAGCCCTCTATGAGGCAGGAAATGCTATGGTTTCCCTCTCCTAAAGAGGTCCATCTAGCGAGACCAAAGAGAAGGGTTTTATTCATGGTGGCTCTCTCCCTGTGGAACATCATCCCGACTGAGATAAGATTGGCTTCACTTTGGCATTCTTTTGCAAGGCCCTGAAGACCTAGTTTTGCCAATGGACCTTGGGGACTCTAGTGGGATGGAGCCCATCAAACGGCTCATTTTTTTTTTGTTGCTAGAGGGTGGGTGGGATGGTATGGCTTTTATTGTTTTTATATTGGGTTTTTAACCTTTGTAAGCCACTTGGAGTGAGTTGGGTGGCCATATAAACATTCATTCATTCATTTGTAATAAATAATCTAAACCATGCCAAATCATTGTTATCTGAAAGTCCTTTTCACGGTTGCTTATCTGTTGGTGAACTGCATCTTTTAATAGCTCCTTTATCACATACTAGTTTATGAATACTAAATTCTGTTTTAATGGGTTTTCAATCTAAGCTTGGCGTTCCAGATTTTCTTGGAGAGATTCATCCAGTCATGTTCTTTTTCCCGCGATTTAGAATTTCAGTTCTGAGTAATAGAGTAGTGTTTGTTTTTCATGTGGGGTTGCTCAGCAGTATTAATTTTGTCAATTTGTTCAGCAATTTTAGCTAATTGGTCTTCTGCAACTCTGCACTTGTCCTTTGACTCCTAAGCGCGGTTTCTGAGAAAAGTGAAGGAATTTTAACCTTTCATTTTGGCTTCTTTACAAAGCAGCATTCTCCAAGCAATTAAAGAGCAATATGCTAGCTTGTGGCAATTTTTAAATCCCTTTTCTTTCTCCCTCCACAGGAATGAATCCAGCGCAATAAAAAAGTTACTTCCTATTCCCCTTCAATGGGAGGGAATCCTGCCTATAAGCATGATCTAATTCACAATCATTTCCCACATTGCTGCCTGTAGCTGCCTGGTTACCCTAACTGCTGTACTTGGGGGTGAAAATTTTAGTAAGGGCATCTCTGGCCGGTTGGTGGGTGGGCCTGGGTGTGGTGGGTGTGATCTATTCAGCCTCCTGCACCATTACGGGGTGGGGGTGTTTTTGCCTTCCCCATGCTCTGGAGGCTGGAAATGGGCCCGTTTCTGGCCTTCCTGAACTTCCAGTAAGCCCATTTTTCACACTCCCCAAGCCTCCGTGTGCGCCCTGCCCTTACCTGCATCCAAAATGGGCCGCGTGGGGACTCCTGGGAGGAGTGGGGTAGGCGGGGTCATCCAAGAGTGGGATTTGGGGGTTCTCTGAACTGCCCAGAATCTTAGCTAGAGGTTCTCCCAAACCCCTGCAAACCCCCAGCGGCCCACCCCTGGCTGTACTCAGTATGCAAATCAATCAATCCAGCAAATACCGTCTACAAGGGAAGCTCAAGCAAGCACCTTGGCAACCCTTCGGAGATCCACCATGCAACAATCACAGCTGTCTTGTTGAATTTGTTCACTCCCAAGATACACTGCACAATGCCCAATAACCCTGGATGTATTCTGCAAACTCAAGAGTCTGAGGCTTAATGCCAGGGTTATCGAGGGATTAAAACAGAAGTGTAGTATAGACCTCTCCATAGCACTGAAAACTCTGGATCATTTAGCTCCATGAGACTTGCCTTCTCTCATATTATCCAATGCTTTTCAGACTCAAAAGTTGCCTCCCAACAGGATAGGAGTATCATCACATTTGCCAGAAAACCATTTGCTAATATAGTAAAACAAGGACGGGCAAGCTGAGAATATTCCAATGTATCTCTTGGGTTCTTTTAAAGCAAAGTTTGCAAACAAGACTCAATAATCAAACCAGCCTGAAAACTGAACATGTTATTTATTATAAGATTGGTTCAACCTAATCTAAACAAGGGAAATTAAAGGTGCAGGAAGACGCTAAGGAGAAATTCATCCACTTCTTCTGATGTTTCAATTGCATCAATACAATTGATTTCTCACTGATATTGATACCTTCTCAGAGCTGTCAATGTTTTCGTCATTTTAGGGCATCCAAGAGTAGGAACAAAATGTATGTGCTATGTGGAAGCTTCAGGGACTGACGATTTTCTGCAGGAGGCATGTCTACCATTTTGTCTCCTTTTCCTCCTCCTCTTCCCCTTCATTCTCCTCCTTCTCTTTCTCTGGGGTTTTGACTTATGGGTTTTTAATATTAATCCCTTCCTTGAATTCAACCCTCTGAAATAGAATCCAGCTCTGTGGCTTCTATCTTCATTTTGGTTGGAGATCCTCCTAGTCTTTATGCCTTCCCATAAATATAAGTAGCCTTCATTACTGAAGTCTCATTGGCAGCTTTCGTCTCTATTGCCACATGGTTGTTGCTTTTCCCTTATCTGCTTCATCTTTTGGACTTACAAAGATGAAGCAGTTGGCATAGCTGTTATCGTGATATCTTCTTAACCTTTTGAACCTACAGCTCAACAAGCATGACCAACACTAGAATACATAATACGTTGAACTTTGATTTGCAAAAGCAACTGGATGTTGCCCTCAAGGCTACTCTAGCTGTCAACATGTAAATTGAGATGGAGAGATTTTAAGGGGAAGGAATGTATAAAGGAGAGGTATCTTTATCCCTAATGCAATATCCTCACACAGTGCGGGACGCATCCGGCCAGCAGTCTTGGAGTTTGACAGCCCTGATCTAGAGTGACGGAACCTAGTCTTTATGACCTCAGCCATACTGCAAACTAGCTAATGGGCTGTTACAGATTAAATCAGTTCCTCATCATCAAAGGAATGAGACTAGAAACAATTTCCTCATCATCTAATTTCCTTTTCATTTCTGCCATTCTCTGTGAGGAAAATTATGTTTTTTATCAGCTTCTCCCAAACCAAGTAGAAATGTATGTGCCATAATACAAGTATATAAGTAAATTTCAAATATGTGTAAGGGTGATACGTTGAAATGCTTACAGATTTGTTAGTAAAAGTCCAAAAAATAGGAAGTATGCCATATACACACTTCAAGGTGTATTTTTCAGTCATTTTTGACTGCTAGAAACTATCCTTGCAGGTTTCAATAGTTTCCCATTCCAATATCTCCAGTAAAGATTATTTTGCTCCCCACATGACCACAATCTACCATCAGTCGTAAAACTAATTGTCTGGAAAGAGTTTCTGAACATCCTTTTGTCCTGATGAAAGAACAAATGTACCTGGGAGAGGCAAAATAAAATGACCCTGTCAAAAAGTTCTTAGAGAAAAGCCACAGAAAATGGATGAGTTAGATTAGAGGCAAAAATCTACCAAAAACTTACTTTTGTTGTTTAGAATAGAAGATTGAAGACAGTATCACAATTAGGCCAAGTGTTCCAAAGGCTATCGCCAAAGGCCAAGCAATTTGGATTTCTGGAACAAAAAAACAATTAAAAATGTGACATTTCTATCACTTTCCAGTTTTGTTTGCATTTCTTTGATCAACATGTTGCTGTTTCATGATTGTTTAGAAAATATCTGCATGTGATGTATAGATTTCCCACACATGGCATCTCCCTAGTAAGTCAACCAGGTCAGTCTTATTTAGTTCTCTGAACTTGGTCCAGATAAATTGGATTTCAATGCCTACAATTTTCCAATGGCTATGCTATCTGGGTATTGAAGTCTAACACCACTGGAACTCAAGCATGCTGTAAGCCATGGGTATCAAACTTGCCACGTCACGTTGCTGTCATTTGACATTCTGCATCATTTCCCCCATTTGCGGAGCTGGGGTGGGCGTGTCTTGTGTGTGAAGCATCCGGCCCATGGGCCATATGTTTAACACCCCTGCTATAAGCAATTTCCCTTTTGTACATGTACATGATGACATGATGCACAACAAAAGGGGTGGTATTTGTAGCACAATCATCTGCCTCTCTTTTCTCCTCCCTGTGGACACTTTTGACCCGAAAATAACCAGATTGGGAAAAGATGATCCAGTTGAATGCCACTAATAAACCAAGACATTTCGTCCCTACTGTAAGAAATAATACTATTTGCTGACTCATAGTCACCGAGGCTTTTCATTTTTTTTGTTTACAGAATTTGCTCAGAATTCAAATATTTTTAATTGCTATTTCTAGCTTTTCACATCTTGCAAATCTTGCCTCTGTTTTAAATCTCTTCTCTTTCTGCAAGGCTAGAACTTCAAATATTATCCTTATTTTGCTGGCTCGATCAGCAGTTTGCTTACAGTAAGTAAATTCATTTCACATAACAGCAGTAATACCAACTCACCAAAGCATAGATATCAGATAATGAGATAATACTGGCTATTTAATAAAGGTCCTTAAGCTGTTCGGCTTCTAAAGTTTCAGTTTTCATAGTTTATTTTGTTTTTTCAAGTCAATTTTATGTTGCAGAGTGATACATCCAGGAGTGATTCAACAGGTGTAACTTTCACAATCTCTTCATTAGAAATATTCCTGAAGAATGTATACCTGATAACATCTACAAGTCTTCAGAGATGAAGGTGGTCTGTTTAATTAAACCAGAAGTAGATTCCCACGGGTTTGGACCGGTTCGTCCGAATCAGTAGTAACTTGGCGGCCTGGGTCGCTGGAACTGGCAGCAACCCAGGCCTGCCAGACTTCTAAACTGGTTCTCTCTTGGCCGCTATAGGGGGCGCTATCTTGTTTTTGCCTTCTGTTCATGTGCAGAACAATTTTTGTTGCACTGTGCATGCAACAAAAGTGAACCAGTAGCAGCAGCAGCTGGAACCCACCCCTGAATTATACATGTGCCACCCTATCCTGCAGATGAAAATTGGACATGGATACTGCTAGTCCATCCATTTCCTAAACAGTAATCCAAGTCTCCACTTCACTCTACAATCTCATCAGCCATAGTTCCACTAACAGAATATGGAAAGATGGCAAGGCCTCCTTCTCCGTGGCTTTTCATTCCAGGATTCAGAATGCTTTGTTATGCCAACAAATAATCTTATCTTCATGGAAATTAAGTTCTCTATTTAGAGCTCCCAAAATATATTCTCAGGTGCTCTTGCAAGTTGGAATTTAAAAGTAATCTTGGAAGCACCATTGTGGGGAACAGGGTGGAGTGGCATCATTGTTTTTTGACATGTTTATGTTTTATTTTTATTTATTTTTTGTTATACATCACCCAGAGTCTCTTCTTGTGAGGTGGATAACCATATAAATTTGATAGATTAGACAGGTAGGCAGGCAGGCAGGCAGGCAGATAGATACCACATATCTGCCTGAGTAGAGTCCAATGAAAACCCTCTGCCCATATGTTTACATCAGACATGGGCATTTTGTAGCCTACAGAAACATCTGGCCCTTTATTTTTTGGCAGTAGTAGCTCTATTAGTTTGGCCCTCCACAACAGTTCCAGTTTCCCTTGTGGCCCTTTGCCCACAGTTTACATCAGGGGTGGTTAACCTTTTTATACCTACCGCCCACTTTTGTATCTCTGTTAGTAGTAAAATTTTCTAACCGCCCACTGATTCCACAGTAATGGTGATTTATAAAGTAGGGAAGTAACTTTACTTTATAAAATTTATAAAGCAGAGTTACAGCAAACCCCTACCGCCCACCACGAAAGCTGGAATGCCCACTAGTTGGCGGTAGGGACCAGGTTGACTACTACTGGTTTACACGATAGATTCAGTCAGCCCTCCCAGGTGAATCAGTCAGGAAATATGACCAGATCATCTAAATCTACTTTATCGTATGGTTACATCAAGAGTCTTACCACTCCGAAAGTGCAAATCTCCTGATGTCACTTTTAATAGCATGATGAATTAGGGTAGGTGTTTTTTAAGGTGTGTGTGTGTGTGTGTGTGTGTGTGTTTTGCTCTGGCTGTTAAGGGGCTCCTTCCTCTCTTGACTGATCTTTCCCTAGACCGCATCTCTTCCCCTTGTCCTTTAAGGTCATTCTCACATACCATTACAGTTCATTTTCCCCAGTGCTACCAATTCAGATTCCAGCAAAAAACGGCATAAGAGGAAGCATGGCTTATTTTCTAGGCTAAAGATTCTGTGCATGGGAAAGTTGGGTTCAGAAGAATGTTGCACATGTTCTCAAGCATTCCATGCACAGGGTGAGCCAAATACAGAACAACAGAGTTGGAAGGGACCTTGGAGGTCTTCAAGTCCAACCCATTGCTTAGGCAAGAACCCCCATACTAGTGATGGTGGATGCGTGTCCGTTTCACACATGTGTGCTCGTCTGGCCCACAACCCAAAAGAGGAGCTGCCCAGGAGGCATGCGTGTCCCGGAAAATGAATTTCTGGTTTCTGGCATGCACACGTGCGCTGGTCAGCTAGTCTTCCAGTTACTGGCTCGCATGCGTGTGCGACAATCAGCTGGCCAGCGCGCATGCTCTCATTGGAAAATGGAAGACCAGTTCTTCCAGTTTCCAGCACTGCTGCACACACAAAGGCCAGTTGATTGTCGTGGGTGCAAGTGCGCCGGAAACCTGGAAGAGGAATGGGCAACGCTGCACATACCACGCGACATGGCTCCGCGTGCCATTTTGAGCACACGTGTCATAGGTTCACCATCATGGCCTTATGCCATTTCAGACAACTGGTTGTCCAATCTCTTCTCAAAAACTTCCAGTGTTGGAGCATTCACAATTTATGGAGCCAAGTTGTTCCACTGATTAATTGTTTTAACTGTCAGGAAATTTCCCCTTAGTTCTATGTTGCTTTTCTCCTTCCGTAGTTTTCATCCGTATGGGCATACAATAGTTTGTAGTGAGTTCTGATGCAAGGTGTTAAGAAAATATTTCAAAAGCAACATCATAGAAGAGATTTTTCTCACCTTCTTCACATGGCACCAGTCCTTTTGAATCAAATGATACATACAGGATGTCACTGAATTCGCCATAAATTTCAGGTAATCCTTTTGCTCGAACCCGCATCTCATAATCTCGGCATGTCTTTAAAGAATATACTGGAACTTCTGTGGCATGTTTTGAATCCACCTGTAATAATACATTGAATCTCCTCAACTGATTGTTGCTACTCATAAAGAAAAGTACTCTTTAAATACAAAACTTAAGCAAGGAGGCAGAATTAGGATCTGAATGTTTTGAAATTCTAGAACATTCTTTCCTAAACTTAACCTTCCAGATGTGATAGACTTCAATACACATAATCCTCAACCACCCATAAGAAAAAACAACAACACCTGGGAAATGCTTCTTCTACAACAATATTAAGGTGGATACTACCTTAATATGTAGTCTATTAGAACTTATTTATCAGCAAGTGGTTCTAATATTTTCCAATCTTTTAATCAATGAATTGAATGAGGGTTGAGTGGACACTTAAGAATTTTGCACGTGATACAAAACTGGAAAGTTTGATTGAAAATGATTAATTGAAATGGGAGGGTATTCTATAGGGAGAAAAATAAAATTCTGCACCTATGGGGAAAAATGTAGGGCACATACAGTATACGGGATGGGACAGTCGTGGCTTGTAGAAATAAATGGAAAAGAGTTTTCGGATGCCCTTGTTGACATGAGCCAGAGGTTGAGATGTTAATTGCTAAAAAGGCAAGTGCAATCTTGAGCTGTATTAACAGAAGCATATAAATCATTTCATGGAAAATAATTGTGCCACTTGACTCTACCCTGATCAGACCCCACTTGGAATACTATGTCTGTTTAGGACATTCAAAAAGGGTAGTGACCAATTGGAGTTAGTTTGGAAGAGGGCTACTGAAAATATGAAGGTCATGGAAACAACCCCCTTGAGGAATGGTTAAAGGTTTTGGGAATATCTAGACCACAGAAGAGACTGAGAGGAAATATGATAGCTGTCTTCAAATATTTGATATGTAGAAGAGGAAGTGGACTTATTCTTTGTCACCCTAGAGAGCAAGACACAAACCAGTATATTAAAAGTATAAGGAAACAAATTCAAGTTAAACACCTCCTTTACTCTTCAGAGAAACTTGGGATCAACTGTGAAAAGATGTTCTACTGAATCTTCTGAACAATATTTAGATTAGGTGATCCCTAAGATCCTCCCACCTCTATGGTTCTGTATAAATTGCAGATAATTCTAAAATGTGAGGCCATATATTTTTTTTCTTTTACGGCAGGCTGTGAACTTAACTGTGCAAGTTTATTTTTGGACTACATGTCTACTGTAGTGTACATTGTTGATGTAATACAATGCTTATTTTTAAGTTCAAGCTGTGCTATTGGCCTTATCCATATGCAAGAGGGATGTAGAGAAGCAGAGGGGGAAATGTCAGAGGTCTATTAAATAGTGGGATCTCCATCTACTAAATATTAAATACTGAATACACGAGGCAAGGGAGGAAAACACAGTATGAGAAATAGAAAGAGAGAGCTGGGACTGTGGAATCACTAAAGTGTGTTGCTCTCACTTGCACTATATATTACATAGGAAAACAGAGTATGTTTATAGAGTCTATGAATATATATGGTAACTCATTGATTTGCAAATATGCAGATGTATTGTTTTCAAAGTATTTCCCAAACTGTAAATTACAAGCTTTTAAGCTTTTGCAGGTCCCTGATATTTCTTTCTCATTCCCAATAACTCTGAGGAAGGTATCTAAGTTTTGTTCTTGCAATACATACCTCATGCCATTCTGTTTCATTGACAGATTTATACTGAAGCTGATAGACAGGTATGATCCATCCATTAACAACATCTGCAGAGAGTGGAGGCTTCCATGAAACCTGAACATCAGTAAAGACACGACTTGGGCTGGTGTATAGCACTGTCCAGTTCAGCCCAAATGGAGGATCTGGAACGACTGTGATTTAAACGTATTTTTCCACAGAGTTAATCAAAATGTAATAGAAAAAGTCTATTAACAGTATACCCCTCCCATCAGCACACATCATAAATAGAATACAATACAATACAATACAATAGCAGAGTTGGAAGGGATCTTGGAGGTCTTCTAGTCCAACCCCCTGCCTAGGCCAGAAACCCTGTACTGTTTCAGGCAAATGTCTATCCAACATCTTGTTAAAAACGTCCAGTGTTGGAGCATTCACAACTACTGGAGACAAGCTGTTCCACTGATTAATTGTTCTGTCAGGAAATTTCTCCTTAGTTCTAGGCTGCTTCTCTCCTTGATTAGTTTCCACCCATTGTTTCTTGTTCTGCCTTTAGGCACTCTGGAGAATAGCTTGACTCCCTTTTCTTTGTGGCAGCCCCTGAGATATTGGAGCATTGCTATCATGTCTCCCCTAGTCCTTCTTTTCATTAAACTAGATATACCCAGTTCCTGCAACCGTTCTTCATATGTTTTAGCCTCCATTCCCCTAATCATCTTTGTTGCTCTTCTCTGCACTCTTTCTAGAGTCTCCTCATCTTTTCTACATCGTGGTGACCAAAACTGAATGCAGTATTCCAAGTGTGGCCTTACCAAGGCCTTATAAAGTGGTATTAACACTTCACGTGATCTTGATTCTATCCTTCTGTTTATGCAGCCTAGAACATTATAGAACTGTTTACACAGCCTAGAATAAATAATGCAAACAGTATTATTTTGAAAAGACTGTTGTATATTTTAAAATACTTAATGCACAAATTGAACTGGCATTTTGAAATTGGACTGAGGAAGGGTAGTAAAGTTCCTATGCATAAAAAGCAGTTTGGGATTCTGACCAGCAGTGATTTTCTAGGTCAGGGTGAGGAATAGCATCTTAGGAGTTATTATAGTCCATTAACTTTTTCTTAATGTTCCCCAGGATATGACTGTCACATCTTGGCAGCACAGTTATTGAAAACTGGCACCAATGCATTATTTTCCCATTTAAGAAAGGATACAGACGAACACTATACTATAAGCCCTAAAATAGTTTTCAATAAGGTTCTCCCCTTGTACCTGGGACAGTCACCCTCTTTCTTACTGGTACCTCTACATATATGTGGAGTAATGGCCCCATCTGCTTCAAAGTCTCAAATTTAGCTATTTTAATTCTGAATAGGGTTTTGAATTGAGCCACTGTAATAGCGAGCAGTGATTTTAGATCTTGCTCTCAGCCCAATGTACTCCAAAGCGTTGTTGTTATGGGAAGACCTACCTAGAACTTACTAGAATCAAACTGAACCTGAACTAAACCTGCTAGACAAGAGTAGTAAAGTCATGCTTCTCTAAGTTGTAAAGAGCAAAGATAGGCAGGAACTGGGAAGGATAAATGATATCTTCATCCAGAATCAGGAAGAGATTCAGAATGGGACACAATTTCCATTGCAGGAAGGTTAGAGAAAAGCACAAATTATAATAGGAGCTGATGAATTTATTTTATGAATATCCTTGTGTGTGAAACTTTTACTCTAGTCTAAGAAGCAAAGCAAAGGGGATTCATATCAAGAGTACCTATCTCTTCCACCCGGAAATCTTTTTCATCGTATATCTGATCGGCAATGTAAAGCCGAACAGAGTAAGGGACCCAAATGGAGGTGAAGGATGCATTGAAGTAACAGCTGTTTTCACCAGAAGTTGTATAATCAGGACAGTCTTTCCATTCTTCCTCCTTCTCCTCCTCCTCCTCCTCCTCCACCTCCTCATTTGACCTAGAAATGGTAAACCAAATAATGAAGATCAAATCAAAGGATTGGAAAGAGGCAGGTAGAACCTTTCTGATTACCAAGTTACAAACGTATTGACAGACTACTGGCATGTCATCTGTTGCTCCCATTGCTGATCCCTGGCCAGATCCTACTGCATCTGTACTAGTTCACTGCCAGATGGCATGCTCCTGAATTTGCTTGCATGGGTTGTGATAGACAAAGCGACTGGTTAATCTAACAGCTTTGCTGCCCTCTTCAACACATCATTAGTTAATGACATTTATGGAGTAGGAGCCAACATTGCGACGATACGGACATGCGGTCTCGATGATCCGAGACTGCCGCTGATACTTTTGCCACTGAGTGGTCCAATCGGACCTAAACTATCTCGTAGAGACGATGAACAGGAAGAATACGTCTTGCTGATCTCAGGGACATCACAAAGTCCCTAATCGATCCAAGAGAAGTTCTTCAAGCTGGCAACAAAAAATCCAGCCATTAGGCTGATGAAGTCAGGGCGGCTCCAAAACTGAAGGATACGGAAAGAGAAACCAGCTGGTGAGGAATTTTTACCATTTTAAAAGAGACTGCCATCCAAAAAACATAAAGTTAATTTAAATTTGAGAACAGAAGAAATAAGTGGCGGAATTAAGCTTTGAATTGTTTTGGGCAGTGGGTTATCTTACTTTTTAAATGCTATGTTCATGGATGGAATTTATGCAAGCCTTTTAAAATGAATGGATTAAGTTTTCTTCTATTTTTTTCTTTTATTATTATTCTTTGTAACCTATGGACTAAAATTCTCCTTCTTCATTACTGTGGGTGTTTTTCTCCTTCTCTTCTCTAACTCATAATTTGACTTTTTAAAAAAAGCTTGGAATATAAAAAGATACAAAAGGAAACAAATAAAATTGTAACAACAGAAGGAAAGAAAAACACTGCTATTCGGAGGCTGGAGGTTTGTGTATTGGAAACAAAACACTTTTACTTTCCTCACTGATTATTCTGGCTTGGCACTTCAAGGTCTCACTGTTTGTTTATAGAGAGTGATAAGAAGAAAAGCATACAGATGTTCCTTTGAAGTATATCTTTAACCAGAGAAAAGTGAAAATAAGACCTTATTGTGAATTTATGCTTAATCTTGTAAAAACCTTCCAAGCCAGAGCAGCAGTGTTTGTCAGCTGGAGATAATGGCACAATTTCAACAGCAGAAAGAAACTTTAAGCCTGCATAAGATATTGTTAGAAATTCAGAAATTATCAAACACATTTGAGAGGACAGAGAAGAAGTTAGAAAACCTAGAACATCTAACAGTAAAATATGATGAAGAAGTTGGAGATGTTTATCAAGTGGAAAAAGTGGAGGTTAGAGTCCTAAAAACCGAAGAGGAAAATGACCATAAAGAAATTAAATCCGCTGATATCTATGGTGATTGGTTTGTGTCTGGAAATGGAAAGAGTGGAACACTGAAAGAGGAATTAAATGGAAGGGAACTCTACCCCAGATGGCAAGATACAGAAGACGAAAAAACAAAAGAATTTATGGATTTAAAGAGAGAAATTTTATTAGCAACATCATTGATAACACTACTGACAATTAAAGATAAGCTAATTAAGGAAACAGAAGAAGGTCATTGAAATTACATGAGAGACTTAATAAGCAATGAGTTGCTAAGAGGAGTCCATACAAATTTGATTAAGGAGATGATTAGAGGACTGATATCACAAATGGCAAAAGACTGTTTTCTTTTGCCATT
This sequence comes from Thamnophis sirtalis, assembly GCF_051295495.1. Classification (NCBI taxonomy): domain Eukaryota; kingdom Metazoa; phylum Chordata; class Lepidosauria; order Squamata; family Natricidae; genus Thamnophis; species Thamnophis sirtalis. The sequence goes on along the minus strand of NW_028261385.1, from coordinate 24,290,995 downwards.
TGTCAAAACAAGAGACTGTTTTGCTGCTGGAAAGATACAGGTTGATAGATGAAAGTGTATAATTTAAAACTAGTTAAACTTAGTGAAATTTAGTGACAATAGATATAGTCAAATAAATAATTGATAATGATAATAATGTATATATATATATATATATGTATATACATTATATATATGTATGTATGTATGTATTGTTATGATAAGTAATAATTGGATATGAATATTGAATGGTACCTATGAAAGGAAGATTAGAAATCTTTTTGGTTATATATAAAGGCTAATAAAAAAGAACTAAGTATTAGGGGGAAAATGTTATAATACAGGATACAGTCAAATAAAGGAGGGATAATGATAACAACGTATATATATATATATATATATATATATATATATATATATATATATATATATATATATATATATATATATATATATATATATATATATAGGTACAACATAAGGAAACTGGATGTAAATTGTAAACAGTGATTTGGAAAGGAGGATTAGAAAATTTTATTATTAAATATTATGGATGTTTAGCTAGAATAGGCCATAAGGATTCAGTGTTATTGGAGGATTTTACAAATAGCAAATGAAATGCCAGTATGTGGTTATGTTTTAAATCTTAGTATATTTTATGATGAAGGACGTTTAAACAATTATAGTCAAATAAAAATGGAGGTATGATGATAGTAATATGTATAAATATCTGAGTTAAAATACTTGAGTTAATATGAATTATGGTTGATGACTGTGGAAGAGATGCACAAAAGTTTTTTGTAACCAACTGATATACTTTCTACAGTATGTAAAGAAGGAGGATTCTTTGTGTTGTGTTTTAAAAATTTAAAAAAATATTTAAAAAATGAGTTAATGACATTTATGCAGGAACTAAACAGAGTGTACACTAGGCCTCTGTCAAGTATCACTATATTGTTTTGTCTGCCCTTCCTTTCAGATCCCATTCTGTCAAATTAAGTCCCATTAAACCAGGGGTGTCAAACTCGATTTCATTGAGGACCGCATCAGGGTTGTGTTTGACCTTAGGGGTCCAGGGTGAGCATGGCCAGCTTGTCACTTGTGTTGGGGGCGCATGTGGTGGCCCAAGCGCTCTGCCAACAAAAGCAGGCTCCCCAATCTTCATTTTCGGCTGTGATGGCTTCCTACAACCCTCTGCCAGTGAAAATGGAGCTCGGGAGGGCCACAGAGGCACCGCGGGCTGGTCCTTTGCTGTTTCCGGGGCAGGCCCATGGGCTAGATCTAAGCACCCTGTGGGCTGGATCTGGCCCACGGATCTTGAGTCTGACACCCCTGAATTAGACCATTATCTGTTGTGACTCAGCAGATGTCTGCTGTGAGCTTTTTCAGGATACAAAATTCAGGGCTGTGATTCAGCAGTTCTGCTGAGAGTTTTTTCGGGATACAAAATTCAGTATGCAGCTGGGGCTTGTGGGAGGAGGTTTGGAGATAAAAGGAGAGATGCTGCCCCGCCCCCGTCGCTGGAGTCCACGTTCCTTCGTGTGTTCTGTGTTTGGTAAAATATTGTTTGATTACTAATCGTGATTTATGCCTGTTACACTTGGCTTTGGTGTTTCTTGTAAACTGATCCGTGAAGACTTCGGAAGAAGTGCATACTGCTTGTAAGAGTTTTGTTTTGAATTCTTATCGAAGAGTGATGTTTATGTTATTTCTGGGCTCGAAGCCAGTTTGAACTGAAAACTGATAAAGAAAAGTCCTTTTAAGTTTGTCTGCGTTTGTTAACGAGCCGTCAAGGGGGGGGTCAGAACAATTATCTATTTGAACTTGGGACACTACTGGTCAAGGTATCATTGCCAGCTAGAGTAGCCTACTGTTCTTATGCAAATCCAATGAGTTTCTAATGTTGCATTAATACCATGGCAGAATGATGGCAGAAGAGGCTAACCAAGAACAAGAAGAAATGGGATATACCCTTACCAATCTGGAAAAAAAGCTCATCTTTGTTTATTTCTCCCGGTGCTCAGCACACTTTAATAGAAGTACTGTATTTTTCAGACTATAAGATGCACTACCCACCAAAGTGGGTGGAAATGTCTGTGCGTCTTATAGAGCGAATATTGCAGGGGGAAGGGTCTTGGTGCAGTGCTGACCAGCTGTTCTAGGCAGCAGAGATCGCCACTGCTGCCTGTTCGTCACTTCCCGTTTGCTGGTGATCGGGGCAAAATGGGCTGTGAAAGCAGCAAGCGGGCTGTGGCGTGAATGGGCTATGGGAGCAGAAAACAGGCTGCGACAGTGGCAATCCCCGCCACCTAGAACAGCTGATTGGCAGTATTCTGGGAGGCAAATCCAATCACCAATCAGCTGCTTGGCAGTGAAGCATTCCCCGGTGGTGGCATATCTTATCTCCTAGAACAGTGTTGGAATAAGGGGGAAAGCAAATAAACAAGGAAGCGTTACTTGCACATCATGACAATATTAAGGATATTGACCACCTTAGCAGATATTATTGATTAAATGTCTGTTTAAAAATAGGAAGGGAAAACCAATAGCTATCCCAGATGACCACAAGTGTGGCCGAGTACAAAGCTTCCAGTTTTCCATTTTTGTCTTTTTGTGAGTTTTCAATTGTTAATATCTCAAAATTTCTTCTAGAAATATGTGTTATATTAGAAAGGAAAAGTCAGGGTTGAACTAGCATATATGAATATGTTTTTCATCCTGGGAAAATGCTTTGGCAACCTTTCTGCTTACTTATTGTTAAATGCGGTAGCATTTTGAATAAGACGATATTCGTGTTTTTCACAATAGGAAACGGTACTATATGCAAAATGTGCGATAATGACATGGCCAAGCTGGTCAGGTATTGTTCAAGTTGGGTGTAAACCTGAAGTTTGATTTTGATTTTATTGGGTTTGTATGCTGCCCTATTCCCAAGAGACTCAGGGCGGCTCACAATAAAAATGGGGAAGGGATACAAAAAAATAAAATAAAACAACAATTTAAAATTCTACAACAGCCATAACCTCGAATGGGGCTGCCGGAACAGCCAGGTCTTAACTGCTTTGCGGAAGGCCAGGAGGGTAGTAAGGGTCCGGATCTCCACGGGGAGATCGTTCCAGAGGGCACTTAAATCATGTTCCAAAGCAACCTGCATGACAATTTCAACTGGCAGGAGCTAAGAAGAGGGCCTTCCTTTAGAATATCTTACTCTAAGAAGTGAGATGGGTCACCACCCTTCTGCCTTCTGGAGTAGAGTTAAGACCTGGCTCTGCCAATTGACATGTCAGGGTCAGGGTGTAATGCAACCTTGGGGATGGCTGATGGCACTTCCTCCACCTTGTTTAACCTTTTAGCCGGGTCAATTTCTTAATTTTGATTTTTTTAAACTTTTAATTTGTAACTTTTAATCTTGATTTTTTAACTTGTTTTTAACTGTGCTTTTAGTCATATTTAACATTATTTTGTAACATTGTTTGTAAAGCACCAAGTGTCACTAAGGGGAAATGGGCAGTGTAGAAATCAATAAACAAACTGGCAGGTATGAGTTTGTGTGCACAAGCCATTATCTCTGTTTCACTTCATCATACAGTACTCTGGGTTGTCATGAAAAAATTGTCACAATTTGTTGGCTATATAAAGGGGAAGCATTGCCTGAGTGCTAGAAAAGCTAAAGACAACTGCCTCAGTCATGAGTTGGCTTCAAGACTGGATGAAGGCAATAAAAATGTGGTAATTTTGCAGGGAACCCCAACTAAACATCTGAGTATAAAAACCTTTTGAACATATGGGTATAATAATATACATGGATCAGCCCATCCATGGAGAAACCAAACCTCAACTTTTTAACCAAAATTCCATGAAAAATGAGCCATTGCAGATAAAGTAACCTTTGAATATTTTGTTTGTTTTTCAATCTATTATGAAGGACATTGCTTTCATATTTTGTATGAATAAATTTTGTTTTCCATAACAGATTTCATTCTCACAATTGGCTTATCTGTAGATGGATAAGGAATTTGGTGGAACTGAATGATTTGGTGGCTACTAGTTGGTTCTAAAAGAGCATTACAGAAATTCATTGAAAATTACTAATTAGACGCAATACCTCAGTAGAGAAGCAAAGTGTCACTGGGATTCCTGAAGGTAGGGATTATAAGCACCCCTATCTTAAATTTTATTTAAGAATTTTCTGGAGGCATCTGTCTGCTCAAAGTTGGAGGTGGAGAATGTACATTTGTTTTTCTTCATTAGGACTCTTAGGTTCTTACGAAGTTATTTTACATGTTGCCCACCATAACATGACTAAAAACACATTTTCATGTGTCTGAACAGGCAAGATTGGTCTGGAAGAAACCTATATTCTTCTGTTATCCAACCATGACATTAAGCTTGATTGTAATTTAGTGCGTCAGACAGAAATTTATCTTCTGATCCTCCAGGCAATGCAGTAAAAAGATGTTCTCATAATTGAAAATAGGTCTTTATTTCTGCAGTTGCAACAAAAAATGGAAATCATTTCAGATAATAATTTTCAAGGGCATGATTCATTTCTCAGTACCTTGTTATGTACAGCAGTTGAATTTTTCCTGGTTTCAATTCATGAGGAAAATCATCTGTATACCAATAACAAGAAAATGTTTCCATTTCAGGTGATCGACACTGAATTATATGTGGTTCCCTTGAAGCTGCTGTAGGGAAAGGAAAGGGAAAAAAAGGTGAGGCAGGGGGACAAATAAGAGAAAGGAACATATGTTTATAGACAAATAAAATTTGGAAAGTTGAGACTGAAACATTACAGGAAGCCTCAAATTATCTATACATGTAGTCCTCAACATACAACAGTTCATTTAGTGACTGTTCACGCCAGAGGTAGTGGTCAGCCGGTTCTCTCCGGTTCGGGCGAACCGGTAGCAGCAGCTCTGGGAGGCTCCACCCACCCGCCCCAACGTAATGCATTACCTTCTGCGCATGCACAGAAGGTGGCCCGTGCACTCACATTTGTGAACTGGTAGGGAAGGAAAGTGGATCCCACTGCTGGTTCAAACGGTCACTGAAAAATGTTTTTCAGTTACGACCTTGCAGCATCCCCATTATCATGTGATCAAAATTCAGATACTTGGCAACTGGTTCATACTTAAGACCATTGCAGTGTCCCAGGGCCATGTGGCCACTTTTTGTGACCTTCTGACAAGCAAAGCCAGATTTACTTAACAACCAGATTTCTAACTTATCAACTGCAGTGATTCGAAGACTTAGCTGTACCGAAATCCAAATTTTACTACTCAAATTTGATGTGTATTCATATACTATTAGATACTGTATTTATTGCTATTGCTAGGAGGGGGGAATAGGAGGAGGGATAATTATGTACCCTGCTGTGAGTTACAAAGGTGGGATAAAAATGTAGTAAATGAATAAGTATTGATTGTACATTTTCCATATAGTTTGAAACTTTGGTTTTTCATAGCAACTTGCCTTTTGTTTTTTTTAATTCTTATAAAGTTTTTTATTTTTTTCATTTCCATAACATATAATCACATGTATATTATTACATAGCCAACATCATATTGTATTATTAAATGTTTACATTGATTCATCTTACCTTCAACTCCCCAAAACAATTATTGGCTCTTCTGCTCTCCATATACCATATTTGTACCTTATCCACCACTTTCTTCTCCCTTTCTCCTCCCCCTCCCTCCCTCCTTTCTTTCCTCTGTCATCCTTCCCTTCTCCACTTCCCCTTCCTCTCTCCTTCTCCTCTCTCCCCTTTCCACTCCTCATTTCTCTCCTCCTCTTCCCCCTTTGCCCTCTGTTCTATCCCTCTCTTCTTCCCTCTCTCTCTTCTTTTTCCTACTCTTCATCTCATTTATTTGGTGTATTTCATTTTCTGAGCAAGCTCCATTTTATGTTGATGGTATTTATAATTTCTTTTCAATATACATATTTAATTTAACAAGTATTCTCCGCCTTTAAAAAATAGAACAAAAAAGTATACATATATAGTCATTGTACTTTTAGAACTCCCCCCCCCCTCCCAGCCTAATTTTGGTTGAGATGTAGACTTGGTTACAATTCTCAGCTATTCTCATCATTATCTTTATATAATTATACATCCTTACATGGCCACAATTAGTGGTTCTGTCTTTAAATCTCAATAGTTTCCCATTTCATGTTCCCTCTCCATTTTCCATATCTTAGATTAGATTACCCTTAATTGGGTATCAGTATCATATTTATCCATATTCCATAGATTTTAACCTTTGTTTAGTTATTTTTCCATTATTATATTCAACCAATTAGCAACTCCATTTTATTGTCATATTTAGGAATAAAATCTTTATCTTAGCTTTATATTTTCCCATATAAAAGTTTCTAGTTGTCTGATTTTTTCCTAGTAAGACTTTTGTCCCACTTCTCTGTTTCTGTCTTCTCCCTTTTCTTTGTTTTGACACATCCACTCTCTTCAATTTTTCCCAGGTCACCATCAAAAGGATATTTTATATTTCTCTTTGTTGGGGCTAAACCTCCTACTTCAATTTCCCTTATGCCACTAACAGCCTCAACCTCTTTTGTCTGCTTTTTATTCCCTTTTGTTGGGACACCTCTTTTTACAGTTTTTCCTATACCACTGCCAAGGCTAATGGAGTTTTTTGTCTGCTTTTTATTTCCCTCCATTTCTACCCCTTCATTGTCTTGCCCCCCTTCTTCTTTAAATATCTGCTTCTCTGGGTTCAGAATTCTATTTAGGCTTGATTTTACTGATTTTACTGATTTATGCATATTTTTTTATAATTTCACGTAGTTCTTCAAATTCCCAGCTTTCCATGATGTCCAGTTCCAAAGTTACAGTTAGCTATACAGTTCTTATTTCAGAGTTCTGGTCCACCTTAAATTTATTTGCTTCAGCTACTGTGGGGAAGAACGATGGGAGCCATCTTGGTATTTTGTTCTTCCTTAATGTACAGTTCCAAAATTGCAGTTAGTTATACAAGTCTTATTTTGAGGGTCTGGTCAACCTTAAATTCCAACTACTGTGAGACCAGAAGTGTAGCCGGGGCCATCTTATTCTTTTGCAGGGGAAAAGAAAGACGAAAGAGGGAAAAAGAAAACCCGCACATTTCCCAGTTCTTGACTCTATAATAATTTTTCCCCTATCACCTTCTACCTCCAGTCAGCCACAGCTGCTCAAAACATATCAATTGGAACAAAGTTGCAAATAGCCAGATTCAGGTACTCTTTTGCCTCCTGCTTCGCCAAATTCTGAATTATGGTGGTTGGCTAATTAAAACTTCCCGCCCAATCAAGGTTAGGTTATTGGTTATAAGTTAGGATAGGTAGCAAGTAAAATGAGAGAAAGGCTGCAGTGTCTCTGAACTAAATCCTGTTAGCTGTTTTGGTTGATCCATATTTCTGAACTGAATTCCAGCTCAGAGACCTGGATCAACCAAAACAGCTAACAGGCACATTTATACATGCAGTTGTATACCTTCTTTCAGCTGCTCCATCACTTGTGAAGTGTTGTTTAGGCAGGTTTTGAACATGGCTTTAATGCTTTTTGGGAAATGAAGACGCTAGGCAAGGCGCAGGGTTGTACCAAGATATGTCTGAATCTCTGTCTCTCTCATACACACAACCAGGGGTGGGATTCTACCAGTTTGGACAAACTGGCAGCTCTGACAATCAACTAGGAGCGAACCAGTTTGCCCTGACGATCAGATGGGTCCACCCATCCGCCCGTGCTATTTTCCTACTTTATCTTCTCAGCTGATTCACAGCAGAGCAGATTGCCGTGCTAATCAGCTGTGTTACTTCTCCGAAGAAACCAGGAAATGAAAATTTCTTCAAACTGTGCATATGCACGCAGCGCAAATCGCACGATCACCAAACTGGTTGTTCAATTGGGAAAATCCCACCACTGCACACACTTCTTATTTCTTCTGCTTCACTTATTCAATCCACCCTCCACCATCATGATCAATTGCTCCACTCCTTGGGCTGATCTAAATCTCTGAGCTGGAGATTGATTTGGAAATCTGGCAGAAAGAAGGAATAATTTTGATTTGAAAGAGCCAGACTCTTCTATTGCTATCACCTCATCAACACCGAGGCCAGTGAAGCATGTAAGATTGCATACACATGTCATAGTCTCTTTGCTAAGACGAAAAATATTACATCAAACTGGAACTAAGGATAAATTTGAGTTATTTCAGATATGAGCTGGGGACAAGATGAAGGTGACATCATGGGGACATTGCAGGGGGGAAAGGCTGCTGGAGGCATATCTGTCCCAGAGTTAGGTTCTAATAGAGAAAGGTCCTTTAACTGGAGTATCCTTGTGACATTCAACATTCAAGAAACCTTCTATGAAAGATGAACCTATTCTAATCCATCACAATACCTAAAAATGATCTAGTGTCAATAAATTCTGGGTAACCCTCTCCTGTTGTCGTCTTCCTCCCTGTGGTATTTTTTCACAGCTTTTCCATCATTTTTCATATTAGAAAAGAAATCTGTGAAAGGAAGGAAGGGTAGAATAGTTGGAGGATAACTTTGGAGCCTTCAGTCTGAAAGCTTTATGTCTCTGTATCATAATTCATGGCTGTAAAATATGCCCATATTTTCTGAATTACTCTTTGCCTCAAATTGTACTGAAATTTTAGGCTCAATTGCGATCGTAAGTCGAGGCCTACCTGTAAGTCAAGGCCTACCTATATCAGTGAATTGCAAATTAATATGTTATTTTTCAAGGACTGGAGAAATACTTTAGCTCTTAGGGATTAAAAAACTTATTTTGCTTCATCCTAATACCTTCTCTGTTAATTCAGTGCCATAATATTACAAGTTGCCCAGAGCTAACTAGTGTGAGGAAAAAATGGTGTAAAATAAAATGAATTCTACTAGAGTTTGTCAAAGAAATGAAAACAGAAAAAAAGAATATTGCACAAAATAGATTAGAATATCGACACGGAACACATTGTACATGTTATATATTGTATAATTGTCAGTTGAAGTTCTCATTCTGGTCCTCTGTTGAATTCACTCTGGCACCACCTCCATTCTTCGCCCAGAACCTAACAGTATATGTAATACACTATTGTGAATTTGAATGCTGCTATTAATCCCAGGAGGTAACAAAATCAATATTTTCATTTTAATCGCCATCTGGAAGGTAACAATATGCATCTCTTTTTATTCTTCACCCCCACAATCCATCCATACTTGCTATATTACTTATAACTGGAATATACGATATCTGGCTCTCTTTTAAGAAGTAGATTTGGATATGGAAAAAAATAATGTGAAATTCAATAAAAGCTTAAAATGGCTTGAACAGATGTTATTCACAGCTTAATAAGAGAGAGAAATCAGCACCCAGATACCGTCATTGATTTTATATTATGAATGAAAGTCAGCCATTCATATTATCGATCTTAAAATCTCAGCTTAAAGATCAACAATGTATATTTCATGATGTAAGAAGAGTAAAGCTAACTTGTATAATATAAAAACTTTTAAAAGTTCTTTGCAGTAAAACTTTTTGACATTTTTAAAACGAAAAGCAGCACTTGAACATTTTCAATGAAAATGAATGAATGTCCAGTTATCTAACTTTACTGGAGTGCCTGAGAAACCATTCTTGGCAAACATTCCACAAGGCAGGAATAATCACAGAGGAAATATTTAGTAGTTCTCAGCTTTATGTAGTCAGCAGAAAGGAATTCACACTAAATTCCAATGCTATTGGCACTGTTGGTAGGAAGATTATAGTCCAAGAACATTTGGGAGCTTAACATTGTGAACCACTGCATGAATTTTGGGGGTGACGTATCTATGAGGATGGGCCTCAAGAGATGACTACAGCATGCAGAGAATTGATTAGGAAAACATAACCTTTTCTCGAGCCATTACAAGTGAACACCAGCAGCTTAAAGTGAATTCAGAAATAAAGGGTTGTGAGTACAAACTTGTTAAAATAGGGCAAAATGGTTAAAATGCTTAGCATTGAACAGCAACGAAGCTATCACATTTTGTGCCATTTGCAACTTCTAGACATTCTTCTATGGGGAATGCATTCCAAGAATGTAATTTGGAGGGTCATGAAAGAGAAGATGCTAAGAAAGGTAGCTGGCCATCAGGCAAAGCAGGTAAAAGATCTCATAACCAGTTCTGTTCCCATCCTAATGTTCCTCAGATGAGACTATCTGCAATTAGCTGGAAATTTAGATGGTCTAAATTTAAATTTCCAGCTAGTATGGCCAACAACCATGCTTCCTGGGAAATGTTCTGACCTAGGCTTCCCAAGAGCATGAAGCAACTTCTTGTCCCGACAAGAAAACCCTTTTATTAATTTATTGTGAATTCTGCTCATTCACATCCAGTAAAGTCTTTCAAAGGAGGATTTACAGTCACAGACCTTATCTGGCTTGGAGAGCTGACAGGCCGATATCTGCAAAACTTGGCAAGGAGTCTGAGAGAGTCACGAACCAATTAAGCGAATTAATTGTCTCCTGCAAACTCCACTCCCCTTTCATGCCTCTTTTATTTCCTCTGGGAGGGGCCATTCACCGTCCACCTGTGGCCTTACTCCCAAGCTGACCCCTGTTCTTTAGCTGTTCCCTTTGTCTGGCAACTCTGTGCATGTGTCTGACTCTGAAGGCAGCTGATAACTGGTATAAGAGCCAAGGTGGCGCAGTGGTTAAATGCAGCACTGCAGGCTACTGCTAGATCAGCAGGTCAGCGGTTCAAATCTCACCGGCTCAGGGTTGACTCAGCCTTCCATCCTTCCGAGGTGGGTAAAATGAGGACCCAGATTGTTGGGGGCAATATGCTGACTCTCTGTAAACCGCTTAGAGAGGCCTGAAGGCCTATGAAGCGGTATATAAGTCTACTGCTATTGCTATACGGCTCTAGCCCCCAGTCTGCCTCCAACACAGAGCCCTCCTCAGAGCCTTCCCCAGACTTCAGGTCTGGCCCATGTTCCTCCCCAACCTCCTCACTGTCCGAATCTGCTGCCAGCTCTGCTGGCTGCGGGCGGGCCACAACAGGAAACTCATTATCCAACACATCTGACTCTAAATTAGAGAAGGCATACCTAGTGCAATTCTTATACTCTACTATGACTGAATTAGAAGCATAGACATTAAGCTTATATGGATTGCTTTTGTTCCCTAGCAATAAAGATCAGAGATTCCGTCGTGATTTACAAGGTGAGTTCCTTAGACTGTGCTCAAACATACAAGCAAGCTGAGGCAGTTATATGTTTCCATATGGAAAAGTGACTTTATATATTAATTGTAACTTAATGGCTATTGCATTTATTGGCATAATACTTAATCTATATATTTTCAAGTTTAATGATTGCTGTTTTAGTAGCATCCCTACAGATGTGAGGGATGAGAAAATGCTGATTAAAATATACAGTATATTTCCAAATACATATCCAAAATATAGGTAGTCCTAGACCCGTGATGGCAAACCTATGGCATGCATGCCACAGGTCGCACACAGAACCAATTTGCTGGCACGGCAGCCCTCAGCTCCAGCATGCAGGTTGGGGACGGTGTCGCACGTGCATGCGCAAGTGGGTGGGTATGTGCACTTGCGCAATAGTGCACAGTTTGGTATCCTTTAGAAAAAGATTAGCCATCACTGTCCCAGACTTACAACAGATCATTTAGTGACTGTTCAAAGTTACAACATCACTGAAAAAAGTGACATGACAATTTTTCATAGTTACGACCATTACAGCATCCCCATAATCATGTGATTAAAATTCGGATGCTTGGCAATTGGTTCATATTTATGATCTTTGTTGTTTCCCAAGATTTGGTGATCATCTTTTATGGCCTTCTGACAAGCAAGGTCAATGGGGAAACCAGATTCGCTTAACAACAGGATTAGTAATTTATCAACTGCTTTGATTTATTTAACAACTGTGGCAAGAAATGTCGTTAAATGGGGAAAAACTCACTTAAGAAATGTCTCAACAACAGAAATTTTGGGCTGCCATAGACTGATATGCTGCTCTTCAAAATTAAGGCAATAGAAAATATCCTCAAAAATTGGCAACTTACACCCTGTTACAAGGATAGAAACGGTGCTTTTAATTAATTTTGACCATGGATATTTGGTACACTCTGAATTCTGGACAAGCAGCAAAGCAGTTAATGCCAAGTTAGTAGCACTGGAAAACCGCACAATTAGCAGGCATAATTCAGAAAGCAAACATGCTATTTTCCCCTTGAGATTATCTTAGGATCATCACAATGTTTTTTTCCCACTCTCTTGCAGTCAGGGCTCAATAGACTAATCATTTAAAATCATGACACTGAAACCAATGTATAAATCAAGTCTTCCCAGGAAATGCAACTCCCCAGGCTTTTATGTAATTTAGGACTTACAGACCACAATACTGCTAGCAAGTGTTGGTTAAAGAAGGTCACAGATTCCACAAACTACAAATGGAATTTTAAATCCCACTTTGAGGGAGATGAGCAGTTTAAAAAAGCATGAAATAAATAATAAATAAAATAAAATAAAAATTTCTGAAGGAGAGGAATAAGCAACACAAAGTCTTCCCTTACAAATGGGGTGGTTGAAAAGGAAATCCCAAAATGCAGTAAATAGTAAGTCATGTTGAAAATCAAGGATTTTGAGAATATTTAAACATACCCTTCATGATAAAACGTACTAGTTTTGTCAATGATTTTGCCAAGTTTTCTGATAGGTTACAATTTACTGGTGAATTGATTATATGAATATAACATTATCACCCAATGAGAAAAATGCATCTTATATTCTTATGATGCATTTTTCTCATTGGGTGATAATGTTGCATTCATATAATCAATTGGTCAGCAAATTCTAACCAATCTTAGCCTAGAACTGTTTCTTGGAGCAGCAATACATTCAGAGGTGGTATTAAGCAGGTTCTGATCAGTTCTGGAGAACTGGTAGTGGAAATTTTGATTAGTTCAGAGAACCGGTAAATACCAACTCTGACTGGCCCCATCCCCATCTATTCTTTGCCCCCCCCCCCCGAGTCCCAGCTGCTCAGGAGGGAACAAGATTTTGTGAATTTTGACTTTTTTGATTTTGCATAAATAGAAGCTTATCTTCCTGATGATAATTTATTTTTACCAGAATATCTCTTTTTTAAATTTCAAAAATGAGTGGAACAATGTATTTCCATATGATCTACATGTCATGATAACTATAAGATTGAATTAATCTATTATTGATATCAAATTGTTACTGTATGGAGCTCTTCCTTTTATATTAGTTTTTAATGTTGATTTTAATCACTGTAGTGAATGTTAATTGCTAATATATTTTGTTATAGCAGTACTTTGTTAAACCCCACATCAGTAGAAAATGATGTGATTAATATTAAAATGAGAGAGCTTGATTAAAATGAGATAGATATTAAAATTGGATGCTTTATCTGTCTGGCTTAAATCTAATTCATTAGTAAACCCAATATGAAAACAAATGCATTGCTTTATAGTCAGTAGCAAATGGTAATCTGCACACCACATGTTTCTACCTGAGCTACTTTTTAAAAAATGAGAGCAACTAGTCTTTTGGAGAAAGCTGGTGACAGGTATGAAGGAGGAAACATGTGGCAATATTTGGCAACTTGGTGCCAAGGGCAATTTATGTTATGGTGTCAGCTGAAGAAATGATACAACCAGGAGGTGGCACTACACAAGTACAATATAGATATGACAAAGGGACAATCAACTTAACTTTCATCTTTGATTTTAGTATGTGTCTAGATAAGGGACACACACAGACACACACTATACACAGACACACACACACACAAACACACACTATACACAACTGTACATATTTCCATAACTACAGTTTTTAATGGGTATGTGGGCTGCAGATTATGAAAACTGTATCTTAAATACATCCAGAAATTACAAACAAATGCTTTAAAAAAACAGTAGTTGGCAGAAAAAAAATTAACCCTGCATTGATAGTTAGGAATATCTTCTTTTATTCTACATTATGTTTTGTTTTATTTTCTTATTGTGAGTTTGCTGTGGAAGAGAAAGGGTAGTAAATAAATACATTGCTGGGAGAAATTCAATGATGATGCCCCCAGTGCACTAGTTAGTAGAATTACTGAGTGTCCTAGAATAAAATAATCATATAAAGTACAAGATGCCCTTCCATGACTAAATAGATCTACTGAATCATGATTGTCCATTACCGGATAGATGGATGGATGGATGGGATGATAGATGGATGCATAGAAAGATTCATATCCTTCCTTTCTATATCACTTTAAATTTGAACCAATTCTCCAGGAAACATGAATCTAGACCCTATGAAACGGTACCAGAACCTCAAAAATATTGAGTGGCAGTTTTACAGCTAATTTTTACCTTTCACCCTTTCATCAAAGGGATTAAAGGGAGTGCAGTAATGAATTCTATTAGAAGTATAAATTGTCCATAAATATGGAGGATTCATATAAACAATATGGAGCATTCATTGTTACTTATATAAATAGCAGGCCTGGGCATGATTTTTATTACATGACACAATAAAAGCAAGGTTAAAATGCAATTATTCCGTAATTAACTGTTCACAGAGTTCTTCCATTGAAACATTTTCTTCTAAAATAAAATCACCAGCGGTACGTTTATTTATAGCTAAAAATTAGAAACAGTGACACTGGAGCAGACAAAAATTTCCTTTTGAATAAAATTACAAAGGCCCATTAGGAATAAAAAGCTTGTGACAAATGAATGCTATTAAGGCCAGAATAGTCAATCTTTATTGAAGCAAGATCATGCTTGGCTTTTAATTTTTCCAATGGAAGCTTCTTCTAATAAATAGTTAGGGTCATGATAATGAAGTGTGTAGAGCAAAACTCAAATTTGACATGATTTAATTACAATTTAATGAAACACCCTGCTATTATAGTATACCTCATGTATTTAACAATTCTCTACTGCATTGAATATTATAATTTTGCAGCAGCATTGATTTTTTTTTAACAAACAGCATCCTTGAATCAAATTTAGAATACTTTAACCCTATCTGGTTAGTATTTGAGACAGGGACCATATGAAAATTCCCTAGGCTATAGTCTGGGAGGCTGAAAAGTATTCTGGCAGAAGGCAATGGAAACTAATTATGTATTCTGTCAAAACCAGAGGTATTCATATAGACCAATGACTGAGATCTAAGAGAGCTTTTCTCTTTTGCAACTGTTGTGGTGATCCCTATGGGTACCATATTTATTTATTTGTATCTTTCTTTTATTGTTTTTGTAAATAACTCAAGGTGGGGGTGAATATATGCAATATTCTTCCCTTATCTTATTTTGTGAGATGCATTGGGCTGAGAGAGAATGACTAGCTCAAAATCACTCTGCCAGCTTTCATGTGTAAAGTGGGACTAGAGCTCATAAAGATAACACTTTAGCCTCCAAACCTAATAGGCTCTCTATTCAAGAGTTTAGAAGGAAATGGCAGAAGTGATGGTTCAGAACCACTGAGCCATATATTCCATAGATCCTAGAGCACCCAGGAATTACCAGAGGACTAGAAAACAGCTGATTTGGTTCTCATCTTCAAAAGGGGGAAAACAGATCTAAGAAACTACAGACCAATCAGTTTGACATAAATACCTGGGATGAACTTGGAAAAGATAATCCAAGAATGGAATTTGAACACCTAGAAACAAGCAAAGCTAGTATTATTAGAAGCCAGCATGGGTTTGTCAAAAACAAATCATGCCAGATAAAGCTTACAGAATTCTTTGACAAAGTGACTAAATTAAGTGGATCATTGAAATGATTCACTGTGGGCATGGCTGTCTTAGACTTCAATAAGACATTTGACAAAGTAGACCACTGACTGCTTCTTGGTAAAATAGTAAAATGTGGGATAGACAGCATCACCACCAGAAGGATTTGTAACTGGCTGACCAACCACATTCAACATGTAGTCCTTAATGCAACTATATCAACATGAATGAAAGCATGCCTTGGGGTGCACCAAGGCTCTTTGGCCAACTCTCTTCAACTTCTTCACAAATGTTTTTAATGAGCAGATAGAAAGGGAACTCATCAAATTTGCAGACACCAAGCTGAGAGGAATAGTCAATCTTCCCTTAGAAGATATGCACAAGATCCAGAAGGATATTGACAGACTTAAACACTGAGCTGTATCCGACAAAATGCAATTCAGTGGTGACAAAGGTAACTCTTACACTTAGGCAAGAAAAAACAGCAAAAATAGGTGGTACCTGTACAACAGTCCTAACTACTATTAGTTAAATATTCATTACACCTTTCTTCATTCCCTCTGATGAATAACTTACTATATTACTGCTATAAATCTCATATCTCATTTTCTCTGACAAAATGGGACAATGAAACATTCAATCTTAAATTACCTTAGGGATGAATATGTATGCAGTTGTACCACGCTGGAAGCAATTTCCGGGAATTAGCAGCTTGGCTGAGACCAGGATTTGGGGCTGAAGATTAACTGTCCTGCATGCTAATGACGTTAAGCTGTCTATTAAGATTCTGTGTTATTATCTGATATCCTCCCCCATTGGAGAAAGAGAATTACAGGACTTGTGTTATGATTCATTAGGTGAAATATATGTAATACCTAATATTTAGCAACACAGTTCCAATTACAATGTTGGAAAAACCTTTCTTGGAGTTAGATGGCTGCACTGGTCATGGGTTAGATTTCATGGGTATTGATTTATTAAATGCCTGAAAATGTTACATTTTGGAAAGTAGTCAAGATATGCCTCGCCTACTTACAACTTTAAGATATGATCTAGAATATTATATTTATACTACATCCATGAAGCTACATTATGTGTGCAAACATGAGGTTTGTAAAACTGTACCTAACATATCTTGAGAGAGTGCTGTGTATAAAAGGCAACATGCAAGTATTTTTTAAAAAATCAATAAATCATAAATTATCAGATGCCAGAGCAGCATAATTTGTTTTAAGATTTCTACTGGGATCACAGCTAGGTAGAGAAGTGTAAATATTAGGTCTCTTCATTGCATCTTAACATTAAAAAAAATCTTGACTATATATTAAATTACCGATTAAGAATTCTATAATATCAACTTTTGTGGAGGACATAAATTTGGATGAGGATGTGAAGATTTTTTTTACTATTTACTATGAATCTTTTCTTTGGGCTTAGCATGCAGTGGCAATATACTTAACCACATAAAATAGCCAACTACATGTTAGGCTAGGGAATAACAATATGAATATACAATTGTGTTGCATATAATCTGAAAACTGGACTACAGTGGAACCTCCGGTCACAACCATAATCCATTCCAGGACTTCGCTTGGCATCCAATTTGGTCGTGACTGGAAGCAAGACTGACTGCGCATGTGCGCACAAAAAAGAAAAGACGTGGAAGGCAGTGGTAAAATTCAATTGTTTTTACTGCCAGTTCTGTGGGTGTGGCTTGGTGGGCGTGGCAGGGGAAGGATACTATAAAATCTCCATTCCCACCCCACTCCAGTGGAAGGATACTGCAAAATCTCCATTCCCACCCCATACTGGGTCAGCCAGAGGTGACATTTGCTGTTCTCCAAACTACTCAAAATTTCTGCTACCAATTCTCCAGAACCTGTCAGAACCTGCTGAAGTTCACCCCTGAAGGAAGGGGAAATAGCTGCGGCAGGGAAAATCACCGAGGCTGTGATTGATTGCCTGCCGAGATGTGTTTGTGAACACAGTGAAACATTTAGCAGATTTTTTGGTCAACAGAAGTGTTTGTGACCCGAGGTTCCACGGTAAATGAATCATGATTACATGGTCATGGTTTGCCATGAGTAAATGTGTGCTATGAAGCATATTTTATATGAATTCACCTATGGAACTCAGCCAACAAAACAGAGTGGAACTAACCTTGCTGGACAATATAATCTGGGATGAAAAGAATATAAATAAGCAAACAATATAGAATGGGCATACATATGTAGTGTCAATGCTAACTGGCGCTAAATATATGTAGAAATTGCCATATGTGGGACAGTATGCCTTCTTTTGAATAATATGACAAATTGAAGAAAGGGATAAAACAAGAATCTTCTTATTGTGCACATTTATCAACAATTGGTCTATCTTTGATGAAACTGAAGCCATGTTAAAATATAACTTCAAGCTATTGGGTTATCTTGGTTTTCCATCACCTAAGAGCTTTCTGGCTGAGAATTCCAGACGCTGCAGGTTCTAAATTAACTCAAGTATTCAGGCGATTGGAAGATTTTGGCCCCACACCTTGGACAATGTCACAGATCCTCCTTCAAAAATAACTGTGTTGTTCAAAATAAAATCCATTTTAATAGAAAGCTTGTTGAAATATTAATTGTAAAATGGCAGATCCATTAGCTCATTGTGACTTGCCTAAACAGAAGCCAATCCAGATAGATAGATTAAAAGAGTCCTCCGGGAGTGGGCGGCATACAAGACAAATAAATAAAAGCCCTTTACTTATGTACAGAAGTAAGGAGAGGAGTAGCTTAGAAAGTTAGAAAATCATTTTATATATAACCATTTGTCTGAAGTTTGTAGGGTTTCCTAACTGAGCAGGGAGTTGGACTAAAAGATTGCCAAGGTCCCTTCCACTCTGTTATTCTATATTTTATATAGTTTAAACACACTGGATTTGGAATGAGTTCTTTCATTGGTAAAAATCATTTGACTCATTGTTGACATTGCTCATACAACATTTCATAGCATCCCATAGTATTTTTCTTTGTAAAAGATCCACGTAAGCAATATAAAACATTCAAAACCTTTTCTAATATCAACATAAGCACTCTTTAGATCAGTATCAAATGGTACTACTGCAATAAAAACCACAATACATACATATTGACCCTGTCTTTTGGGTAAGCGTGCATAGATTTGTGGGTTTCATCACAATATCAAACTCTTTAGCCCAGAGTTTTTTTTCTTCTACCCTAGTTTCAAAAAAGAAAAAAAAGAATTCTATAGCCAGAAAATTCTACCAGGAAAATTCAAAAATACACTGAACTCTGCCATCTACTGTATAACATCAGTTTTTATGATCCTTGTCAACTATTTGTTCTAATCTGTTTCTTGTGATTTTGCCATGAAAGTTTCAGCTTTGTCAACAAAAAGGATCTGCCTTCTGTCCCTTGTTTCTGTATGGCTAAAAAAAGCATTGATTTCAATCAAGTGTTTATTCATGCAACTGACTTTTTGATAATGATTATCTAGAAATATGAACTGCAAACAGAAACCAAGTAGCAGTAATAAATACAAAGAGATAATGAGAGGCGAATTCTGAAGCGCAAGCAATGGAAAACTGTAAACGAATATGGACACTGCAGTTGGAGGGATCAAAACAGAAACTCAGCAGAAAAAATATGAGCAGTTACAAATGGAAAAAGAGTCTTAACTTAGATATTATCCTAGCATGGAAGATAGAAGTTTTGATTAATTAGATGCAATGCATTGAGGGTAGTTAAATTCAGTGATTAATTCTGTTTGGAATCAACTCCAGAAAAAAATTGAATTGATCATCAGAGTGTTGGCATCATATACTGTACATATACTTTTAGGATTATAGCTTAAGAAACACCTAAAAGAAATTCTGATTTGTACCTCATGTTGCTGTGTTATGAACCTATCCCTTTTTTTAAAAGCATTTTTTTATTTTTTGGCAGCAACTCACAGTTTGAAACTAATGAGCAACTTTCCTATTTGTTAATCGCCCAATTCAGACTGAGCGAAGTGCTGGAGAAAAGACTGTCGATAACATCAGGATTCATACGGACACATACAGGAAGATATAGTCCTTCTATTATAGAGATCTTATAGGGCTTCAAAAATACAAATTAGTCCTTTGAATCCAACATGAAATAGGTTGAGAGTATAACAATGGCAGGACTCCAACTTTAACCTAATGGGAAAATTGATTCTCTATGTAGAGGTTCCCAGCTCAACATGTGACACCTCCAATTAAAAGAACTGCAATACAAAGTGGAAGAAAAGAAATATATTATTCATAAATACTTCGCATAACTATACGCGCAAGATAGTATGGAGAAAATCAAGATAAAACATTATTTAAACACAGAAAAGATAACACCAATTTCAAAAGAACAAAGGGAGCCGATAAACAGGCCAATAACGTTAGCCGAAGTGGAATTAGTCCTGAAAAACCAGACGGAATACTAGTGGAGCTATACAAATATAATAAAATAATATTGGAAGAACTAGGAGTGGAAATGTTTAACGAAGTTTTAGGTAAAGCCAAGATGCCTGAATCATGGACGGAAGCAATAATACCGCTAATCCCGAAGAAGAAACCAATCTACAAGAAATCTAAAACTACAGACCAATTTCATTACTAAATTCCGATTATAAAATATTTGCAGCAATTATGGCAGGAAGAATTAAACAGGTTTTAAATGAACGAATACACCCGGACCAAAATGGATTTTTACCTTACAGAAACATTAAAAATAATACGAGAGTCATCCCAGACATAGTAGAATATTACGAGGCGCATCCAGAAAAACAAATGGTACTGGTTTTCCTTGATGCACAAAAAGCATTTGGCAATGTAATTTAGAAATTTATAATAACACTATTAGGATGAAATTCGGAGGAAAATTTACAAAAATGATAGGAAAAACTTTATAACAGTCAGAGAGCCAAAGTTCTGATGAACGAGAACTAACAAAGAAGATCCAAATAAAAAAGAGAGTCAGACAGGGATGCCCCCTCTCTCCTTTGCTATCTATATTAACCCTGGAAATTTTATTAAATGAAATTAGGAAGGACCAGGGAATAAAAGGTTTGAGACTCAAAAACGAAGAACATAAGGCCAAGCCTATGCTGAATATCCATTAGGATCCAGTCTGAAATTAATTAAAAAATTAGAAGAATATGGCGAAATGGCAGGATTAAAAATCAATAAAGGCAAAACAAAAATGATAACCAAGAATATGACAAAAAAGCAAGGAGAGGAACTAGAATTAGCAATTAGAATGCAAATAACTAAGAAAGTGAAATACTTGGGGATCTAGATGTCTGCAAAATGTTCCACAATTAAGGACAATAATTATAATAAACTAGTGACACAAATAAAGATTTAGAAAGCTGGAAAAATATTCAGCTATCACTAATAGGACATATAGCCACAGTCAAAATGAATATTTTACCAAGAATCTTATTCTTGTTGCAAGCCGCACCTATTAACCTAGGTAAAACTTTCTTTCAAGAATTAAACAAAATAACTGCTAAGTTCATTTGGCAAGGATGAAAAGCGAGGATTAAACTAAAATCAATGTAAGATAGCAAGGAGAGGGGAGGTTTAGCATTACCAAATTGGGAATTATACACATTAGCAGTAACAATAACATGGGTGAAAGATTGGAGAGAGCTAAAGAATAAAAGAATGTTGACCTTAGAAGGCCATGATTTGCAAGCAGGTTGGCATACATTCCTATGGGATGATAAAAATAAAACACACAAATATTTTCAGAAACATTTAATTAGAAGAGCGTTATTGCAAAACTGGCTCAAAATAAAAAAAAAACACTATGTGAAAATCCCGAATTGACTATCACCGACAGAAAGGACGACCAATCCAAATTTTATAGATATGAATAAAATGCTAAGATACAGTAACATAATTGACGGACAGGGAAATTTAAAAACACTTGAAGAATTGGCAGAACAAAACATAAAAGTTGACTGGCTAACCTACTTGCAAATCAAAACTAAACACAATAATGATACTAAAATATATGACATTGAAACAGAACCACACGAATTGGATAAAATAATTCATAGCTCGGATAGAAAGATGATAGGGAGAATATATAAATTTCTCCTGAAGCATAAAATGGAAGAGGAAATCGTGAAAGAATAAATGATAAAATGGGCATAGAACTTTGGCTATAATATTGAATTAGATAAATGGGGAAAAATTTGGGGAACAAACTTAAAAATGACACTATCAGTTGCATACAAGGAAAATCAGTACAAAATGTTTTACAGATGGCACCTGGCACCAACAAGGTTAGCTAAAATCTCAACAAATACCTCCCCAAAATTCTGGAAATGTGAATCAATACATGGAACATACTACCACTTATGGTGGACCTGTGAGGAGGCTAAAATTTTTTGGAAAAGGATCAAAAAGTGGCTAGAGGTAATAACAGGTATTAAAATAGAATGGAAACCTGAAGTTTTTTTATTAGGAATAATGACTGTGAAATATAAAAAAGAAATTCAGTATTTAATATTACATATAATTGTGGAGGCAAGGATTGCCTTTGCCCAGAAATGGAAAAACAAATTAATTCCAAGCGAAGATGAAATAATAAGAAAGGTTATGGATTGTGCTAAAATGGACAAACTAACTAAAGAAATGCAGGGAAAAGAAGAAACAGAATACTACAAGATATGGGATAAATGGTATAGGTGGATGGAGGAAAGAAACAAGGATCAATGAAGGAAGACAACAAAGCCCAAAAATAGTAGTTAAGGAGAATTAACACCTATATATGTATCCAAGTGGTTTAAACTTACTAGAGGTAATCAGCCAATATAGCAGACAGAGGAGTAAGATAAGAGGGTTAAGAAGGGTGAAATACAAATGAAATATAATAGAAGGGGAAACAATTTAAGATGAGTGATATCGATTGGCATTTGCTATTAGAAAGAACAGGAAGCTCCTGTTCATATTGTATTGTGTAAATGTGGTGTACGTCTAAGTTTTGTGTGTGTGAGTATTTTACATGTTTGTAAATAAAATTTAAAAATAAAAAATAAATAAATAAAAGAACTGCAAATAAGTGCAATGCTGCAGTCCTTAATCCAGCACTTGGGAGTAAGCAGTATAACAAAACGAATCAATGGCCTAACCAATTAAGGATTTCCTTTGACCCATGCCATTAGTGTGTAAACTAGGGCAGGGATAGGGGTTGGAGGAGACGGTGGGAAGACTCCACGCATAGATCCTTGATTGCAACAATTCTTTGAACTAAATTTCTCAGGATGTTCCCAGTTCATTAATAGAACAAAGCACTTGACATAAATTCCCTTGACCCTGGCACACTGGTTATGTGAAAGGGAAGACTGACAACTAAAGATAATTGTTAAATGCAGGAAGACTTGGGCTTAAAATCTGCTATTAGAGTTCCTTGACCTCTTACTTTATGATCCTGTTTATTTGAACAATCAGAGGGACGGCCAATAATTTCAGGTCATAGGGCTTTCAAATAACAATGCCAAAATCAAGAATGGATGCCTACAACCAAACCAATATGTGATATTCAGCCCTTTCCCCATTAAGGACACAATGTAATGTCACACAACAGTAATCGCAGGATCAAAGTCCATCAGAATGTATAACTTTAGATGCCTAGCTTAATAATCTGTCTCTTGGTTATCAGGCAGAAGAAAAATGAATGGAAAATGTCAGCCATGTCAAAAAAGATAAGAGTATTGGAATCTTCCAGATTCTGGTTTTTGTCGCAGTTCACTGGTTGATTGAAATGGATGGTCAGATTTTTAGTAATCTACCTGACAAGTTAGTGAGGGTAAAACTGAAAAGTAACCTTCATAGAAGAAAAGTGAGAAATAAACTAAGCAATAACAAAATTACATCATCCCGACTCTATTACTCTACTACTACTACTACTACTACTACTACTACTACTACTACTACTACTACTACATTTTTATCTTGCCTTTTAAATATATATATTTCAAGGCAGCAAACAAAAGCAATACACCTGCCTCCTCTTTCCCATGACAACAACCCTGTCAGGTGGGTTGGACTAAGAGAGATTGACAGTCTCAAAGTCAACCAGCCATCTTTCCTACCTAAGGTAGAATTAGAACCCAAAGCTTCCTGGCTTCTAGGCTAGTACATTTAGCCCTATACCAAACTGGCTCTCTCCAGGAAAAATGGAAATAAAATAAAGTGCTTGCACAACTACACAACCCATCTACATATCCAATACATAATCCATCTGCGGGGGTCGTGCATTATTGCAAATTGCATGCTTGTTTATCTGCATGGACATTAAAAAAAAAAAAAAATCACAATTGTTCCGGTGGCAAGAAATTGCAAAGTTGTTGAACCTTCCACCCTCTTGAAAGAGATGCGAGAACATTTAAAGCCCAGTAGCTGAAGTTGGACATGGAGTTCCTACAAAAGGAAAACAGGCTGTCCACATATTTCATAGGCAGGGAAAGGTTCAAAAGAAATAATCCACTTACTGCAATTTGGAATGCAGTATATTAATTCAGCATGAGCTTAAGCAAGGAGCTCTGTTTGAAGTGGTATAGATATTGCTATATTCTGAAACTCACAAAAAGTTCGTGATTTTGGAGTGTTCAGATTAATCAAAACATCCAATTAACCGATGATTTAAAGGGCACGAAGGAACAGTACGTACAATAGGGAATAAGGGATACTTTTGAGCTTTAAGCCTTTGTCTTAATGTGAGAACCAATCAAAAGGGAAGCAATTTCCTATTACTGTTATTCTTTCTCTTTTTTTATGATTTGTTTAGCACCAAGAAAGCAATGATCTATAACAAATGAAGTTATTTTACAAGCCTTCCCGACTTAGTGGGTCACATAACTGTCCTCTCAATAGAAAGCAAATAAAGGACAACAATGAAAACACAGGAAAAATATGGACAAAAAGAGCAACATCAAAGTAAAAGCATTTATGTTATTATTATATGAAATCAAGATGTGCTTGGGGTGACTGCAAACTTCAGAAACTATCTGAATTCAACTCTTGAGTTATTGACAACTGACTCATAACTCATGAGACAGGAGAATGTAAGATTGGATCACAATTTCTTTCTCTCTTTTTCACTAGGCTATATATATTATTTTCATTTAGTCTGGATGAGTTTAAATCATATATCAGAGCATAGACCAGTGAAGATGAAATTATAAATTTCCACTGGATGGGATTTCATCTTCTCTAAGTGGTTCAGTGGATGCTGTCATAATTAGAATAGGTTATCTCGGAATAGGATTTGATGTTCTAGTTATGTTTTGGCCTTATTCCATTTATTTTAAATATTCTTCTTTTGCAGTCAAACTGGCCCTCCATATTAGTTTTCAACAATTAATATTTGTCTTTATTTCTTGGTATCTCTCTCTCTTCTCAATTCTAAGATCTGCACTTTTATCAATCAGTATTTATTTAAGTAGCTTGTGAAAATATATGAAGTAAAACAATATATATAAAGCTAAATGTCCTGATATTTATAAGTTATACACACAACCAATACTAGTAGCATTCAATTGTAGATGTGCATGGTTTTTATAAGAACATTTATCATATGTTTATACTGCAATAGATCCTAAAAGTCTGCATATTGGCTGGCTTTAACTACATGTAAAATCTAGAGTACGAAACTCAGAAAAGACATTAGTAGCTTCCTTTTAAGTTTTTACTAATCAGAATTACAAATCTCATATCATAAACTAGGAATTCACAGAGTTGTAGGCAAATACATCTTGGCAGCATCAGACTAGAAAGAGCTGGCATTGTAGATTATGATGATGATGATGACGATGAAGAGGAGGAGGCCAAATCTTTCTCCTCTCCACATTGTTTTTCTGCCAGCTTTTGGATAATTGAAACCTGATGTCCTTCAAAGTATAATTCCAGTCATGTGGAAGAACTTCCAAATACTGAGCTCCTGGATTCTTGTAGAATTATTTTCTTTTTTTTCTTAATGGGATTTTTTTTTGTGGGGCAGAGGTGGGGGAGGTAAGAAAACGAAGGAGTGAGAGTTAAAAATGAAATCAGATAACATTCAAACTGCTGTGATTCAGAGAGATGATTTAGTGACAAAAAAAATCATTTGGAAGAGTTAAGAACCGATGCAGTTCCTTCTCCATCAACGAGTTGTACTTCACAGGGCTTCTTCTGGACAATATGTAAAATCCACTTAAATCTCAAGCAGGGGCAAATGGTTTTAATCCCTGTTTAGAACCATGCACTTTCTTTTAAAGCCTGAACATATAAGCTGTCTCCAGGTAGATTTGCCTTGACATGCCAAAGGCAATTAGAGTTGGGAATCTCATATAGACCAACTTCCACAATCATTTTTCATTTGCAGTTTCTAAGTCACAGTACAAAGTTGATGCAATGGTTAGTTTTTAAAATGCTTGAAGACCTTCATTGGTTTTGCTGCAATCACACAAACACAGCTGTGCCTCTGTGCCATTTTTAAATGCCCAAGTCATAATAAATGCATACTGATTTTGTTTTAATGTCAAATATAAATATATGGAATTGGATATCTTGGATATTTTTTTAAAAAGTGAGATTACACAACTACAGAGAAGATCTGAAGGATTTTAAAAATTCCTTGACTGTAATATTGAGAAGCAGTTCTTAAAGGCATTAAATTCCTGAATAATATGCCATAAATAACAGATATACCTTTTGGAATAAAAATGCTAAAGATTTATAAAATAAATTCTTTCCAGATGGCCTCTATTTTTCCTCTGTCCAGCTTGCTTTTAGTTTCCATGTCTTGCTTCCAGCCAATAAAAGTAAAGGCTTACTCAGGAGAGAGTTGGTGAGATTTTTACTTTGCTTGCTGCAGAGTCTGCCTCTGAACAAGAGAATTATAAAAGCAATCACTAAGAGGGTCTATGGGTGGGGAACAAGTAGCAATGTCATGTAAAAACAGGGCAGGGCTCTGAGATCTCAACTGCAGTAATCATGTTGACTTGCAGATGTCTATGGTGGTCAGTGCACTGCAACATCAAAATGCAAACTTTACATGTTTGCATCCAACACTGTAACACAAGGGTGTCAAACTTGATTTCATTGGGGGCCCAATCAAGGTTGTGTTTGACCTTGGGGGGCTGGGGGCATGCCAGTTCGACGTCACTCATCGAGGTTCTGTCTTTGGCTGTGATTGCCTGCCTGGGCTCTGTTTTCGGCCATGAAGGCCTCCTGCAGCCCTCTGCCAGTGAAAACGAAGTTCGGGGAGGCCACACATGCAGCCTTCCCAAGGTCTGTTTTCGCTGGCAGAGGGCTGCAGGAGGCTGTTGTGGCTGAAAGCAGAGCCCAGGTGGGGCCATGCACAGCCTTCTCAAGCTTCATTTTCTCTGGCAAAGGGTTGTAGGAGGCCATCGTGTCCTAAAATGGAGCCTAGAGGGGTCGCAGGCAGCCCCCAACCTCCATTTTCACAGGCAAAAACACCACAGACTGGTCCTTCTCTTGCTTCCAGGGCAGGCCCATAGGCCAGATCTAAGTACCTTGTGGGTTGGATCTGGGCCGTAGGCCTTGAGTTTGACATCCCTGCTGTAACACCAGTGTCAGAGAGCAGTTTTCTGCTATGCCATTATGATGCACATTTCACCATTTTTGCATCTTTGTACTTAAAAAAGCACATCTGTGTGTATCACTGATATTGGGCAATGTATTCACTCCTTAAAAGGTTCTAAATACTGTAAATTAATTTTGGAGAGAGTAAAAGTCGAACACCACATTAAGTGTTCTTGCAAAAAAGAAATCTAAATATATGATCTTGTTCTTGAGTTATTACAATGCACGCTTAAAAGGAAAAAAGTGTCTTACACAACGTCTGAAAATACCAGCCTAATATAAAAAGTTTCTGTGAAGTCAATAAAAATTCAAACAAGAGGAAAGTATTTTGACCATTCATCCCTTTTCAGGAAAAGCAAAATATAAAGTTAGAATATTTTCTAACTTTATACTTTGCTTTTCCTGAAAAGGGATGAATGAAAAAGAAATAGTTATGCTTTTGTTGTTTGTTTACTTATTTTTGTATATGTGGCACTAAATAGTAAAGCTTGCTCTAGTGGTTAAGGCATCAGGCCAGAAAGCTGGAAGTCATGACTTCAAATCCTGTCTTAGCAATGAAAACCAGGGGCGTGACTTATGGCTAGTCACCCTCTCCCAGCTTAACCCACCTCACAGGGCTGTTGTTGTGGGGAAAACAAGAGGAAAAGGAAGGTGTGTTGGATATGTTCACCACCTTGAGCTATTTCTAAAAATAATAATGGCATGATACATATATAATATATAACATAACATAATAACATAACATCAAACTGGATCGTGTCAATGTAACGTGATGTATCGTGGCATTTTTTGCCTTTGCGGAGCCAGGGTGGGTGTGACTTGCATGTGACACATCCAGCCCGCCAGTTTGATACCCCTTTTTCCAGTGTTGGAGCATTCACAACTTCTGGAGGCAAGTTGCTCCACTGATTAATTGTTCTAACTGTCAGGAAAATTCTCCTCAGTTCTAAGTTGCTTCTCTTCTTGATTAGTTTCCACCCATTGCTTCTTGTTCTACTCTCAGGTGCCTTGGAGAATAGCTTGATTCCCTCTTCTTTGTGGCAACCCCTGAGATATTGGAACACTGCTATCATGTCTCCCCTAGTCCTTCTTTCTATTAAACTAGACATACCCAGTTCCTGCAACCGTTCTTCATATGTTTTAGTCTCCAGTCCCCCAATCATCTTTGTTGCTCTTTTCTGCACTCTTTCTAGAGTCTTCACATCTTTTTTTACATTGTGGTGACTAAAGCTGAATGAAGTATTCCAAGTGTGGCCTTACCAAAGCATTATAAAGTGGTATTAACATCCCTGACATAACATAATGCTGACTGACAATGCTCCCCTTTGAAATGTGCCAGATTTTTCTTATTATATCTTTTAGGCCCCAGTTGAATTCCTTTTTCTCCACTAAGACCTTTCTTGTACTTCAGTGTTTGTCCTGTATGACTTCTCGATTGCTTTCATATAATGTTTTCATTGTATCATTGATATTTTGTAAGCTATTTGGCATGCTTCTACCTAGAAACAATTGACAAACACATGACTGCACAATTTCACTCCCACTAATATACAAGAGCAATCAGAGGAGTTACAAAACATGGATGATTAAACCAAGATAGCAATAAATAAATAATTTCCCGAAGCTGAAAATGTTATTAAAACCAATCCATTTCAATAAAAATTAATAAAGCAATGTTTATTTTATGGCATTCAATTTAACTAAAACAGATAATTTGCTAACCGCTTTAAATAAATGTCAAATTTAATTTGTTCAAATCATCAGAGAGAAAAATAGGGATTGTTTCTTCTTATGTCTGTTCATAGATGGAAGCCTCTGTTTTTTCCCTTGATGCATCTTGCCAATCTGTTCCAAAATGGTTTGGCAATCCTGAAACAGATTTCAGGATACAAAAGGGGAAAAAAGGCAGCTCGTTATTCCCCCAGTGTGTGTGTTTATCTCCTCACAAAACAATGTACACAGCTCTAAGTAATGAAAGGAAGCACTCCTATGAATTAGCTGGCAAGCTAAAATTGATGGGTACAATAGTGTGCAACTTTTTTAAAATGGTGCAACAGATGTTTTCCTGGCCAGTTTTCATACACATTTACTGAAGTTAATCTTCTCACGGTTATTTGTTTATTTATTATTTATTTATTTAACTGATTCATTGGCTGCCCATCTCACTGTTACAGTCAGTTATTACAGGTAATCCTCAATTTACGACCACAATTGAGCCCAAAATTTATGTTGCTAACTGAAACATTTGTTAAGTGAGTTTTGTCCCATGTTTTCTTGTCACATTCGTTAAATGAATCATTCCAGTTGTTAAATTAGCAACATGGTTGTTAAGTGAATCTGATTTCTCCATTGACTTTGCTTGTCAGGTCGCAGAAGGTGATCACATGACCCTGAGACACTGCAACTGTCATAAATGTGAATCAGTAGCCAAGCATCCAAACATAAATCATGTGACCGCAGGGAGGCTGCAACAGTCGTATCTGTGAAAAACGGTTATGTCACTTTTTTCAGTGCTGTTGTAACATCGAATGAGTGCTAAAGGAAATGTTGCAAGTCGAGAACTACCTGGGCTTTAAGAAATGCTAGAATGTCATTTTCTTCACCCAACAACCCCCCCCCCCATCCTTGAATCCACAGCTGGAGAAAAAGATCCAATCATAGGCATCCAGCAGAAATTAGATGTTTGGTAGAACCTGAATGGCATTAAAGTAGTCCTCATTTTGTGACCACAACTGTGGGAGCAACCTGGTCCTTAAAATCAAAGGAAAAGAAGACCGGATTATTTTATAACATGGGAACTATTCTACAAATGGTAAAATATTGAGGTTAGATGAGTGGATTAATGTGAAATGTGGATTACATCAGCAGTGGGTTTCATATTTTGTTACCACCAGTTTGTCCCCCCGCCACGCACTCACTTTACACATGCCTGCTCACTTGCGTATGTACCTGGCCTCAAAAATGAGCCTAAATAGGATGGCATAGAGCCAGGACGGGTGGGGGCCCCCGGGCGGGGCCACCCGTGATTTCATCTACTGGTTCGCGTGAACCAGTCCGAACAGGCTGAATATCACCTCTGAATTACATGAGAAAGAAAAACCGATGAGTAAATATTCTGATGGTTATATAATCGACACTATAATGGAAGATAGTATACGTTGTAATAATGATTGATATTATCGCATATTTGTGTGTGTGTTTGTGTGTGTATATGTGTGTGTGTGTGTAAGTTACACAAAAATGGTTTTCTGCCTGGAGGGCTCCTAGGGTGGAGCTGAAAGGCAAAAGGAAAGCATATGCTCCCTCCCATATTTGGCTATCTATCTATCTATCTATCTATCTATCTATCTATCTATCTATCTATCTATCTATCTATCTATCTATCTATCTATCCATCCATCCATCCATCCATCCATACACACACATATATACATACATACATACATACATACATATACACACACACACATGAATATATGAATATATACATACATACATGCATACATACATACATGCATACATACATACATGCATACATACATACATACATACATACATACATACATACATGAATCAGGGGTGGGTTTCTGCCGCTTCTAACCTCTTCAGGAGAAGAGGTTCCACAAATCTACCGAACCGGTTAGAAGAGGTTCCTCACAGAGCACCTGCCCCGTCACCCTTCCTTGCTTTCCCCACCCGTTCCGTCATCACTCGTAGGCAGTAGCATGTACGATGCGCCAGCCTCCTAGGACCTCCCTGAACTTGCCTAGGAGGCGTGGCCACCAGCAAAACATGGGGGCGTTCCAGGGTGTTCCCCCCCTGGTTCCCCACCTCCCTTTCCAGCGAAGTTTTCCAAGGTGTGGTTTCAAAAGCAGCCTCCCATCCCTTGTGCCCGGCTCCCGTTGAGCTCCGGGAAGGAGATGAGCGTTTGGGGAGTGAGGAGGAGGAGGAGGCATGAGCACAGGCCCATGCCAGCTGGGCAACCAGCGCTAAGAAAGCGCTTCACAGCTTTTGAAGGGAGAAGGGGCGAAGGAAAGGGAGAATGCAGAGTTACCTTTCCGGATACTCCGAAGTGGATTGTAGATTGTAGATTGTAGATTTATTTATTTATAGGCCGCCCTTTTCCCTGAGGGGACTCAGGGCGGCTTACAATCAAAAAAAAGGAAGGGGAGTGTAGGACAATACCAAAAAGAAATGTGCACAAAGTAAATTAGACAATAAAACTCAAGTGGCGGGAAACAAGCACTGTGGACGAAGTCTAAAGCTTTCAGCGACTCCAGACAGGTGAGGCGGGGAGCGGAGAACCAGGCCGTTTCCTTTGCTCCCTTGCAAGGGAATAGTAGGCATTGTTTTTGCATTCCTGCCTCCGCTGGACTTCACGCTCTTCTCCGCGTGCTCCTCGTAACTGTAATAGACGACCAGAAGTGGCGGGGGCTGTCGGGCTGGAAGCCCAGGTCCCATTAGCCACTTCTGGACATCTAATGCAGTCGTGACGAGTGTGCAGAGAAGAGCACGAAGTCCAGTGGAGGCAGGAAGGTTCAAAAGGTTCAACACTTCAATGCCAGAGTTTCTGAGCCAACATTTTGGTTGCTAAGCAAGAGCATTGTTAAGTGAGTTTCACCACATTTGCAAGTTGGCCCCACCCACCCAGACACATGACTGCCAAGCCACTCCCACCCGGTCACATGACCACCAAGCCCCCACAAAACCCACCATTGATATGAATGATTATAATGACTATGATGATGTTTGTATGTTAACACTCTGAATACCTAGAGAACACACTGTTCAATATAGAAATGGAATGTGTGATATAGGACAATAAAACCCCTTGATCCCTAAGTGATGTGATCACATATTTGCAACTATGCTTATGATTTTATTTTTATTTCCCTTCCCTTCCTCCCTCCTCTGCTCTTTCAATTCCTCAGCCCTGCACTAATTATTATGAAGAGAATTAATATTTGCATTCATTGCAGAGGAAGTGATTACAAGAGACTAATTGGAAATACACTGCATTCATTTTATGTGCATTCTGTATTGTGTGTCTACTGACTCTCTTGTAATCACTTCTTCTCTACTCACTCCCCTCTGTGAGGAGGGGGAGAAAGAAAAAAATGGGTCAGGAATAGGACAATGTGTACTAACCGACTGTAATGGTAAACATATCCTTGAGAGACATTGTAAAGGTCATAAATGTGCACCTTAGTCACAAAGTTGGTTTTTAAAAACAACATTGCTATATGATGCAGTTGATAAACAAGGTCTATATGTTCTACGTAGGAATTATTGAGTCTGTCATCTGTACCTCTATAACTGTCTGGTTTGGCTCTGCAACCAAACAAGACAGACACAGACTTCAATGGATAATTAGAACCGCAGAAAAAACAATAGTGACCAACCTGCCTTCCATTGAGGACTTGTATACTGCATGAGTAAAAAAGAGAGCTGTGAAAATATCTACAGACCCCTCATTTCTGGACATAAATTGTTTCAATTCCTACCCTCAAAACGATGCTATAGGGCAGTGTTTCTCAACCTTGGCAACTTGAAGATGTCCGGACTTCAACTCCCAGAATTCCCCAGCCAGCATTTGCTGGCTGGGGAATTCTGGGAGTTGAAGTCCGGACATTTTCAAGTTGCCAAGGTTGAGAAACACTGCTATAGGGCACTGCACACTAGAACAAACAAGGACAGTTTTCCCCCAAATGCCATCACTCTGCTAAACAACTAATTCCCACAACACTGTCAGTAATTTACTAAGACTGTATTACTAATATTCTTCTCATCCTTCCTAGTACCTATCTCTTCCCACTTATGTCTATAACCATATTGCTTGTATCGTTACAATTTATATTGTTTATTTGTTACCTAGTGTGATTTTATTGCTTATTAGTAACCTATGACTAACACTAAGTGTTGATTCTTGATGAATGTATTCTATTTTATTTTTCTTTATGTACACTGAGAGCATATGCATCAAAGACAAATTCCTTGTGTCCAAACACACTTTACCAATAAAGATTTCTATTCTATTCTATTCTATTCTATTCTGACTTTACTTTTATAATAAATTTACCTGTATTCAGGTCATGTTGCACAAATGACATTAGTTTTGTAATTTGCAACATTGTCATCATTTTCATCATTTGAATGATCATCTAATGTTGTGCATGACAACATTCAATCCCTGTTCCATGAGCCCAACTTATTATGATTTAATAAGGTTCCATAAACTTATATCAATAGCTACATCCTTCATTGAATTGGTATAGAAGATATTTAATGTTAAATAGACTTACCTCTTTGTAGACTATTATGGAATGAATTAAAAATCGTATGGAAAAGAATATGATATGAACTATGAAAAACTATTTTTTGAACAGCATGATAATTTATTTCATCAATTGCTATTTAAGCTCTTCTACAATAATTTTCTTTTAAGACATAATATTCGGAAGATCCAAACAAGAACAAATACAATTTGTAACAGAATTTAAAATACAGCCTAATTGGTAAAATAATACATTTTTAATTAAGCAGAGAAAGACCACTGGGCTTACTTGAAGGGTCCTTCTCTGTGCACTGCGGGAGAGTCCAAGCAATGGGTAATTGGTAAAATAATACATTTTTAATTAAGCAGAGAAATAATAGAGCAAAGCATAGGGTAGTAAAAGTTCATTAGTCTGGTGCCATGATGGTGAATCTATGACATGTGTGCTACAGGTGACATGCAGACCCCTCTCTGTGGGACAGCCCAGCTCCACCGTGCATGGCCAGCTGTCTTTGGGTCTCTGCTGCGCATGTGCAGGGGGCATGGCATAGGCAGGGGATGTATGTGCATGTGTGGGGGAGGGGCACATGTGTGTGGGGCACTCGCATTTCATTTTGGGTGTTTGTGTGTGTGCACCCCCCCCCCACTCCATTTTGGGCCTGGAAGGCTTGCCTGCACCAACCTGGAAGTCAAAACGGGGCGCGGGGGCTTCACACAAGGGCCCCCGTGCCCTCTTTTGGGCCTCGAAAGCCTCCTGCACCAACCTGGAAGCCAAAAATGGGGTGCACGTGTGGAGGTCCAGGGGGGTACGTGCATGTGCAGGGGGTGCATGTGTGTGCTTTGGGTATTCAGCACCAAAAAGGTTATCTATCACTGGCCTAGTGGATGGCAAAAGAAAACCTCTTGTACCTCATAATCAAATAAAAACTGTTAAGTACTGAAGTGGCAAAAAAGAAAAAAAAATATGGGGAGAACACAGGTTGTGGTAAAGGAGATTTTGTCTGTATGTTTGGAAATATCTGTATTAGAGTGAACAAAATAGTGTTAATTCTCTGATAATTCGCTAATTGTTCTGACATGAGGAACAGATACGCCTGGAAAATGGGAACCAGGACATACATTTATTTGCAAAGTCCAAAATAGCTTTTGAAATCTTTTATGGTATCTATTACTGTAGAAGATGACCAGTACAGAATTAGATTTCTATTTTTTTCAACACATTTTGAGCCTTATTTCTCTTCAGCCCTCTTGTATAATTAAAACTGCAAAGATAACTAATTTTACTTGGTCCTTTAATCCCTGCTCGGGTCCAAAGCATGGCCCCAGTTCAAAATTATTTGGAAAGCCTTGTTAAGTTTTAAGTTACAGTTATTTTAAGCATGAACCCTGTACCGCTGCTTCATATCCATGCTTTAAATACTGCGTAATTTACAGACGTTACAAGGAATGCCACTTTCCACACAGCAGGAAAAAAGTCACTGTAACCAACAATAACTACATGATTTGAGAATTGGGATTAATTGGAAAAGGGGCGACTTGGTGCAGATTTAAATAATGTTTCAAAATAGTTTGCCGCACAACCTTTATGGCTTTGCTCTGCTTTGATTTGTTTTAAGCAATTAAAAAAATGTCCTTATAATCACACTCTGAGATAAATGATTATTTTCACACTCTGAAATAAATTAGTCGGCCTAAATATGCCTTATTCAATATGTCACAATGGCCTGGATTCACAAGACACAACAGAATACAAAACCTGGCTCATGATTCATTAAAAAAACATTTTCACAAAACATGCTGAACTACAAATAATCAAATTACATTATAGCTGATTCATAATTTAATAAGAATGAATATTGATATGAACTTAGAACTTAGCTCTCCCTATTCTTAATTTCCAGTCATAAAAACTATACCATGCAGAGTACTCGAGTACATCCTCATTTAAAATTGATGTACAAGTTGTAGTGATATCACACTTTCTGAGGGAGAATGTCTTTTCTTCCTTCCTTGCACCATCCCGCCTGCCAAGTGAAAAATGCAATGTTAGTATCACCTTAGCCTAGCTCGAACCTTGTATGCCAAGGAACTTCCATTGCTAGGATCTGTGTTAGAGGCAAATGCCAACAGAAGTGCATGCAGATTCATCACTTTCCAATGCTGCAAAATTTTAAATATTATGCCTTAATTATACCAAGAAAAGGACTGTGCTTTCTCCTCCAGAACTGTTCTAAAATGCATCCAACAGCTTTTCCTACATCTCCTACAATGCAATGTTTGCCATTTTATTTACCTAAAATGCTCAGTATTGCTAAAAATAGTCTCTATTTGCAAGACACCTGGCACAACGTAATGTGCAATCAATTCAACTGTTCACGCAAAAGAGCATGTCAAATTCTGGAGAACATACAGTAGTTGAAATATGACTCCCCCTCTAGACATGACATCCAGTTAATTAAAATTCTTAACCATTTTTACTCCTTATCAGAGGTAACATTTTGTATTGACTGAAATAAAGAATGGTTTAACGCGGAAGTCTTTATTCATGCACACTGAATGTAAAAGAAACAATATCATGCTGCAGGTGGGAACTCATTATCATAGTGAATACGCTCCAGTGTAAAATACAAATATGCACAACTGTGCATATCACTGAGAGTTACAGTGTTTAATTTTCTATACTCCATCAATTTCTTATTTACTGATTACAGATTTAGGAATTTTCCATTATGAGAACTCTTGCCTATGATAAATTCATAAATACATTCCCTTTATTACTCCTGAAATTCATATCCCATGATTCTGCCAGATTCATTTTTTGTCACATTTTGTCATATTTAGCATTTTTGCACATATGTACCAAGGAAGCAATAAAATCGTATGCTTCCAAGACTACATACAGGATAGTCAAAATCTGCAAAATGGCCAATATGGTATCATCCCTACAAAGTAGACTAGATGAAGAAATCAATGTCAAATAAATCACATCTACTTTTATTTTAGAAGCCATAGTAACAGCTAGTCCGAATGTGCTTTCCCCTCCTTCCCTTTATATTTCTGTGAACTAGGGAGTGGCTTGTTTGTCACATTTTTTCAGATTACTATCTTGGCCTGAGCTTAAGCCCCTCTTATCTAATCATTGCTTTTGCAGTGGTTTTTTTCTCTGTCCTTCAAGACCATTTCCTCTTCCTTCAACAGGTGGCATTGCAAGCAATATCCCACTCCTTTTGGACAATATAATGATAGATCTTACAGATTTTGACACCCCATATGGTGTCAAAGGTCGCTGTTGTACACTTCCATGAATGGATGCCATTTCCCCCAATGGGGTGATCAAAAGAAAATGTCACACTGTCTTCCCCGCTGTTTACTATGCATCTCCAAGTCTCCTTTGGACAATTGTCCAGTTCTCCTCAGCAGATCTGAAGATGCTCAAAAGTTTTCCAGAAGGAAGATAGGATGAGACACTTAGCTGTTCCAGGTTTTGGTATGACATTGTATTGCCTTGTTAGAAATGAGAGGTTAAATGTCAACATTTGCAGAAGACAATTTTGAAAACATTTTTAAGGATAAATCTTGCCTTGAGTTGATCATTCATTTATAATACCCCATAGACAATTCAAACCACTAATAACATTTACTGACTGTTAGGAAAATGCAGAAGAAAACAAGATAATTTAACTGGCATGGAAATAATATTTAACCCACCTCAATTGTTCAGAGGAACAATAATAAAATTATTTGGTCTTAAGAAAACAATCTTTGTTTTTGTTATGCAATAGGATAAACATGCTCCCCATGATGACTATCTGCAAATCTTTGTCACTTCACTTTTTTGTATGTATCTTTATTTTTATTGCACCTGGCTAATAGACCAGAAATTTTAACCATTATAATCAACACAGAAATCACACTGAACAGCTTGTAATTAAACTAAACATAAACGAAGCAGGTTGGCACTGTCAAAAGCAAGAGAGGATTAATATGCTGTTACCAGAGCAACAATTTTCCTTCAAGCTCAGAGTACTTTGATTATGAATGAAAATAATTTTAAGTACCAATGCAAAAAAGAAGGGAGAAAATTTACAAACTCTTACAAAAGGTAAACAGCTTCAAACACCGATTGGAAAAAAAACACCATCTGTACAATGAGAAAGCACTGAGAAGTGGAATTCAACTGGAAAAATAAATGACCTCATATTTTTATGATCTTTGCATCTGTGTGGCATATAAAAAGTGTAATTGAGCTCAATTTCTACTAATTGATGTATATTATATACCACTATATTTGTTATAGTGATTCAAGTACCTGTTAAGAGACCATGAATTCCAGTCCTCTTTGGTATAAAATCAGCTGGGTGGTCTTTAACCTGCCCCCCTTTTAGCTCTAGAAGAAGGCAAGGGCTGACCATTTCTGAAATCTTGCCAAGAAAACTGCAGTCCAGTCATGCACTAGAATTAGACATTGATTTAAAGATAATAGCAATAGCACTTAACTGCTTCACAGTGCTTTACAGCCCACTCTAAACACTTTACAGAGTCAACATATCGTCCGCAACAATCCGAGTCCTCAGTTTACTGACCTGGGAAGGATGGGAGGCTGAATCAACCTTGAGCCTGTGGGACTCAAACTGTCGAATTGCTTGCAGTCAGCAGTGAGCAGAAGTAGGCTGCAATACTGCATCCTAACAGTAAAATTTTATTTTTCATTTCATTATCAAATGATTGATCTCACATACAGATAGTCCACGATTTACGACTCCAATTGAGCCCAAAATTTCTGTTGCTAAGCAAGACATTTGTTAAGTGAGTTTTGCCCCATTTTACGATCTTTCTTGCCAGTTAAGTGAATCAGTGCAGTTGTTAAGTTAGTAACATGCAACTGTCATAAACATGAATCAGTTGCCAAGTGTCTGAATGTGACCATGGCTGCAACAGTCATGAGAAAAAATGGTTATAAGTCACTTTTTTCAGTACCATTGTAACCATGGTCACTAAAGAAATTATTGTAAGTTGAGGACTATCTGTATTGCGGAAAAAAGAAATTGTATCCAACAATGTTCTGAGAAAGGAATTAAAAATGTGGAGTCCTTGGTACTCTCTGGGCTTAGTGGTTTTCTTGCAGATATTTCATTACTAACGAGGCTATCTATTAGAATAACAAATCTGTCTCCAATCTGTTCTTTTTTCATGACAGCAAATGCATCAAAATAGTCACGTTGTTAATAATTTTTTCCTCCACTCAAGCAGAAAATTACTACCTATATTAACTTTCTTGGTCTTTATATCTTTCAGTAACACCTTGAAACATTTCAATATTTAAGACAATGCAGGAGAAAGCAGCTCTCTGAAATGAATACTGGATTCCTTTAAACTGTGGGTGTTAAATGAATACTGTGACACTAAGCTTGTTAAATGTGCAAATTATTAACAGTGCATAGGAAGTAGGTGATGTAAATATACACCATAATGTATTTATCCATTTTCAAAGTATCAGTACTTTGTCTTTAAATCTAAAGGTTTTGCTGTACTGATCGTCCTTCCTCCATCCTTCATCTTCTGAAATTCATTTAGTCTGCAAGAAGAAAACCAATCTCAGAGAGCACCGATGACCCCTCATTTTAACCTTGAGATACAAATAGTCTCCTCTATAAGAGTCTTCTAAAATTAATCTACTCATTATAGTAATATATTGATCAGTATTCAGCTGGGGGGATAATATGTGTATAATATGTTGGGGCTTTTTTAATGTTCTGATTGTTTTGTGGTTTGTGTTTTTATTTTCTTTTATGTCCTTGGATTTTTTTTTATTTAGTTTTGTATTTTGTATTTTAACTTTGTTCTGAATAAAATTAAAAAAATAATAATCTACAGCTCTTTATCACTGACCTCAAATCTTCATGTTTGCTGACTACTTGATAAGTATTGTTTGGGTTGGAGACAAGGTGAAATCATTTTCCATATTAGGGATCATGGGTTGTTTCTTCAGCCATCCCGACTGTGTTTTCTCTCACAAAAAGCAGTTTTAAAAGAACACATGTGTAAAACATTTTCTGCCAGGGACATGTTTTGGCAGTGTTTCATGTAAACAGGCCAAAATGTCCTCTCTTTAGCTGGAGGATCTCTCTAATAGCCAGGCAACTGCCAGCATTCATTACTCCCAAATTTCCTCCCTGTCCTAATTATAAGCTAACTTCTCAAACTATAAGCAAATTGTTCCTAAATGCATAAGCATTGAAAATGCAACACTAATCCCAAAGTTGCTTGGTTCTTTCATAAATCACATTTGCTTCAATATGATTTATAAGCCTTACACTGATAATCATTGCTTGCTTGCAAAATAATTTGGAAAACAACATTTCCTCTACTGAATTCCTATGAAGAAATTTTTCATTTTACGTAAGTAAAAATAACATCTCAACAGGAGTAGATTGTGGGTTCCAAATAATCTATCTTTTGAACAGTTGAGGTTGCATTTTTATTCCCACCAATTAATGTTGCTGAGATTCCTTCTGTATTATACAAAAGCATTTATTTTTGTATCCTCAATCTAGTATGTAGGACTACATCTCCCACAAGTTCTACCCAGCATTGTTCTCTCCTAGTTTTTAGGACTCTTTCATGAATAATGGTTCTGTTGATTTTCTTGCTTCAGAAAATAAATGACTAGTATCCATTCAAAACATGAGAATCCAAACACGTCCTGAATTCAAGGCCTTAAAGAATCATGTTCTGTCTCCAGCTTGCTTTGACCAAAGATGAGAATTGCTTGAGATTTGTGAGATAAGATCAGCAAATAATTGCAGACGATATGACCTCTTATATAAGTTTCTGCTTTTCTCATGCTTGTTTGCTCCTTTAAGTAAGAAATGACTAGTTGCTGATTGCTATAGAACAGCCTACTGCCCTTCAACTCTACTAAGATTGTAATTCTTAGCCAGATATACTGCATTCTTGACATATTGGAGAATTTCAGGTTAGGAAAAGCATGTACAAACCTTCTTTATTGTCTTAATAATGTCTTTGCTGAGCTTATTTCCATCTTAACAGGACACAATTCTGTTCCCCTTTCCTCTTCTGCTCTCCCATAACACAGAAGGCTTTAAAAGGCTATCAGTAATCATCGCAAAAATAAGTCTGTTAATGCTGTCTAATTAGAATGGCTATATGCCACACAAGCATGATTCTGCTATTCCATTCTGACTTCTTATTGTAAAAAGTACCAATTGATTAAGTGAACATAGGTGCACTCCTAACAACTGGGCTTCTGGACATTCAGTGGTACTTCTCCCTACAAGCACAGGTTGTAGTATCAATTTAGCCTCCATATTCACCAATATCCCTTTTGCCATGAGTCAGTCTCTCTCCCTCTCTCTCTCTCCCTCCCTCCCTCCCTCCATCTCCCTCTCTCTTTTCAGTTTAATTGCATTTAGTTCTTGACCCATATCTAGTTTGACAATACATCTGGCACTTTTAAAGTCTGAATCTCACTTGTGTGCTGGAAACAGATTCAACCTGATGTTATCAGCAAATTAATCATATATTATTTATCAACATTCTGCCCGGCATGTATGAAACCAAAGTAGGTTTGCTATCATAAAGAAGAGCTATTACATTAAGAATTCACCATGGAATTCATCCTCCTCCTGGCCAGAATGAGAAACAAAATCCATTGATGGAGGAACAGTCCTGCAAAATAATATATGATTCATGAATGCAATTTTCTTCCTCATCTAATTCTGCTTAATACAGAGTCAGATTTCCCAATCTAAAAAAGCCCAATATGTTAAGTTATGGAATATTTTTAGTTCCAGTTGTTAGCTTGCCATAGTTTGTCATGCCAAGTACACCATTTGGCTTAACTCAGAAATCCAGTTATTTAAA
Source organism: Thamnophis sirtalis (assembly GCF_051295495.1). NCBI lineage: Eukaryota > Metazoa > Chordata > Lepidosauria > Squamata > Natricidae > Thamnophis > Thamnophis sirtalis. The sequence continues at coordinate 24,249,467 of NW_028261385.1, read as the reverse complement.
ATGAAACCTCCTGTAATGTAATTTTTTTCCAAATAGTACTTAGCAATAGGACTTATATACCATCTCTTATGTTTTACAGCACTCTCTATAATCAGTTTACAGAGTCAGAAATCTGAGTCTTCATTTCACCAACCTCGGAAGGATGGAAGGCTGAGTCAACTTTGAGATGGTCAGGGTTGAATTCCAGGCTGTGGGCAGAGTTAGCCGGCAATACTGCATTCTAACCACTGCACCACCAGGACTCATATGCACTTTTGGCAATGGCCGCCTTAAACTGGTCCACTTTGTTTGCACTGAATGACCAGGCACATAATCTCCAGTCAATGTGGATTATTTTTATGGTTGATATTAATTAACATGGCGAAGAGCCATGTTATTGCTATGGATATTTATTGGTTCAAAGTGACCAATTCCTCTAGCAAGACTCTAATGATTGAAAACGTCTTACATTCAACATCTGGTATTGTACAATAAATAAATATATAAAATATACAGGATTACATTATAAAGACCTACAGACTTGGCTCCACTACTATGCTAAAGACTAGATTACATATCAAGGTAAATTTGTCATCTAGACTGCAGTTAAGGAACTAATATACCATTGAGGTAATTGACATTTACCAAAACAATTTCCAGCAGCTATAATTAGAAATGTTAATTACGTTTCCAGTCAGACATTTTAATTTTAAAAAAACCAAAACTAAATATAAGTTAAAGGCCTCATGGATAGAAACTTTATTTAATGCATATCATCTGAATAGGTAACAGGGAGAAAAGAGAAGTAGACTGTGACATTAGGTCTTTCAAAGCTATTTATCTGATCAAAAATGAGCATTGTGAGCAGACACTGCTCAAAGTAATCTTAAAGGGAGTGATCAAGAAAAATGTCATCATGCTCTCTATTTCCATAGCAACCTCACATATATTGTCTCAGTTCTTGGCTACACTTAAGAAAACTCTTTTGTCATCTTAAAAGGCCCTAAGAGATGTAGACTATCCATCATTTTACAAATACCTGTTATTCAACTTCCTTGTCTTGTCCTACCTACATATCTCCTAGCAAAGTTATGTGTACTCTTTCCTTCCTTCTTTCCTCCTCTCCCCCTCTCTTCAAATATAGTCAATTCAAATGTTGAAAAGAGCAACAAAATGCTCAATCTAAAGGCAGAGAAGAATTTGTCTTGTTGCAATAACTCTAACTTTAGTCAAAGTTACAAAAATATGCATTCAAATATGAGATCACTATTTAGAGTTAATAAAGAGTTAGCATTTATATGGAATTTTTGACATGTATATATTCCAGCTGGGTAAAGTATTGATTCTGCCCTGTGATTCATAAAAAGTGAAAACTACAGAACATGTTCTTCTTCATTGCTTCTTTTATAGAGACATATGAACCAGATCAATACTACTTCTGATTAGAAGATATCCTAGTAATCCAGATGCTGCTCATACGTGAAGTACCCCTTGTTACAGTGCCTGTTGCTACGGTCTGTGGAGTAACACCGAAGATCTGAATACCTTTGTGCCAATATACTGCAATACATACTTTGCTCCTTGTGAAAGAGAATTATTTCATTTTTTTGTGCCATAATTCAGGTTAACTAAATAGACTTAGGTGTCATTGTCAAGCACCACTCTTGTTGTCTTCTCAAACTGCCAACATAACTGTTTTAAAATATGCCTGACCATTAATGGTGATGTGCAGAGGTGGGCTGATGCCAGTTCAGACTGGTTCAGGTGAACCGGTAGTTCCGACCAGTGGTTGGCCCCGCCCCCGCCCTGGCGCTATCCCGTCCTATATAATCGTGTTTTTGATGCTGCGCACATCCTCTCACATTTTTGCTTCTGAGCGAATCGGTTGTTACATTATGTAACACCCACCTCTGTCACAGTAGATAACACTACAAAATACCGATTAAATGTAAATTGCCTTCATTTGTCCCTTCAGCAATTAACATTAAACAGATATACTGCACTGGAGTGTGGGAGCGTCATAAAGGCAGTGATAAATTAGCCATCATTATTGAAAGCAAATCACAATCCATACTGAGATAATTTCATTTTTATCTTTTAAAATGCAGGCTTTGTATTTAAAACAGTTGTTAAAAGTTAATAGTTGATTTTGACTTTGGGGTTTGAGGATTGATGTGATTGAAGAAATATTGTGGATGTTAGCTATATGATTATGGTGTATTTATAGGTTTTTATATGTTAAAGCAGTGTTTTTCAACCTTTTTTGTGCAAAGGCACACTTTTTTCATGAAAAAAATCACAAGGCACACCACCATTAGAAAATGTTAAAAAAAATTAACTCTGTGCCTATATTGACTATATATAAAGTGTTTTTCCCACGGCACACCTTACACTATGTCACGGCACACTAGTGTGCCACGGCACAGTGGTTGAAAAACACTGTGTTAAAGAAACTAAGAATATAGTTAAAGTAAGAACCAACATTTGAATATTGGTTAATATTTTAAAAATGTTTAGATATTGATATTATTTAAATTTAGAGAGAATATATATTTTTTATAACTGTTTCTGTATTGAAAAAGTCAGAGGTCCCTTTTTGTATAATTTGTTTTATGTATTGTTTTTGTTACTTTTTAAATTTTCCATTTTATCTCCTCCCCTTTTTTCCATTACATTACATTAGTTTATGTTTTATTGCTTTTATGAAAGTTAATAGTTGAATTGCTTTAAAGGAGAAAAACAACAACAAACTACTTCAGCGACCAAAACACATTTCAGCACCCAAGGCCCTTCACAATGGTTTGTTTGTTTCAGACACAGTGAATAATTTTAGCCACAGCATTACACAATGTTTGCATTCCTTCACCAAGTTACAAAAGTTTAAAACACAGTGGGGGCAAAGAGAATATAGAACTCACCTATCATTTGCTACTTTTACCCTCATCAAAAATCAGTTAATATTTCATTGTATATGTGTTACCAGATCTTTTTTCTTCTGGGTTTCAGAAAAGAAAATAATACAATACAATGCAGTAGGAAGGTACCTTGGAGGTCTTCTAGTCTAACCCCCTGCCTAGGCAGGAATCCCTATACCATTTCAGACAAATGGCTGTCCAATTTCTTCTTAAAGACTTCCAGTGTTGGGGCATTCACAACTTCTGGAGGCAAGCTGTTCCACTGATTAATTGTTCCAACTGTCAGGAAATTTCTCCTCAATTCTAAGTTACTTCTCTCCTTGATTAGTTTCCACTCATTGCTTCTTGTTCTGCCCTCAGGTGCTTTGGAGAATAGTTTGACTCCCTTTTCTTTGAAATATAAAATGTTCATCTTATATTGCCTAAGGCAAGAGGCATCCTTGCTAAAGATTGTGACCATGAACATCCAATACAGGTAGTCCTCTACTTAAGACCACAATTGAGTCCAGAATTCATGTTGCTAAGTGAGAAATTGGTTCCACTTTACAACTTTTCTGGTCACATTTCTTAAGTGAATAACTGCAGTTATTCAATTAGTAACATGGTTGCTAAGTGAATCTGGCTTCCCTATTGACTTTGCTTGTCAGAAGGTCACAAAAGGTGATCACATGACCCCGGGATACTGCAACCGTCATAAATATGAATTAGTTTTCAAGTATCTTGATGTAACCAATCGTGACCATGGAGATATTGTAATGGTCGTAAGTGTGCACAAACTTGTGGCCTGCCGGTCGGATGCATCACGCACTGGCCAGGCCCATGCCTGGTTTAGTGAAGGGGAAAAAAGCAGGGGTGGGTTCCGGCAGTCACTACTGCTAGTTTGCTCGTGGCCGCACTGCGCATGCATGTACAGTACAATAAAAATTGTTCTGTGCATGCACAGAAGCAAAACACAAGATGGTGGTGGTGGCAGGCCTGGGTCGCTGCCTGTTCCAGCGACCCAGGCCACCAAACCACTACCGGTTCGGCTGAACATGTCTGAACCAGTAGGAACCCACCACTGGAAAAAAGTCCCAATAGGTCACGTCACGACGCTGTGATGACGCGAGTTTGACCCCCCTGAACTAGTCCAATCTCCAAATCAGTCCTGGATCAACTAAAGTATCTGTGACAGATGAACATCCAGCTCTGTCTAAAGACCTCTAAAGTAAATGAAAAGTCATTATTGGTTGACACTCAGTCAAGAAGTTCCTCCTCCTGATGTCTAGCTTGAAGTCCATTACTTGTAGCAATAGCAATATCAATAGCAATAGCAGTAGACTTATATACCGCTTCATAGGGCTTTCAGCCCTCTCTAAGCGGTTTACAGAGAGTCAGCATATTGCCCCCAACAATCTGGGTCCTCATTTTACCCACCTCGGAAGGATGGAAGGCTGAGTCAACCCTGAGCCGGTGAGATTTGAACCGCTGAACTGCTGATCTAGCAGTAGCCTGCAGTGCTGCATTTAACCACTGCGCCACCTTGGCTTGTAATTAAATTTAACCAACAACATGCTGCCCTTTGGGATAATAAATAAGATATTTCTTTCTGAGTTACAATGAGGATAGAATATATATATGTGTGTGTGTGTGTGTGTGTGTGTGTGTGTGTGTGTGTGTGTATGTATGTATGTATGTATGTATGTATTTGTATATATTGTTTGAGGAGATCACCTTACAGTGCAAAACAAGATGAAGGGCATACAGTTTAGAGCAGGGGTGTCAAACTGGAAGCCCATAGGCCGGATGCATCATGCACACGCCACACCCACTCCAGCTCCGTGAATGGGAAAAACTTCATGAAACGTCATGTGACAGCAACGTGACACAGCAAGTTTGACACCCGTGGTTTAGAGACTTTAATACATCAACTACTTGTTGTGATAGCATTGGTTTTGGCACAAGGAATCATGTAAACTTTAATTCTCCCAAGTGGTTAAGAGCACAGAAGGAATTTTGACAAACCAAAGAACAATATTTCCCAAACTCTCTGTAGTCCATCTTATAATAGCTACATTTCTATCCGATGCTTTTGAGGAAAGTAAAGTAGATGAAAAGGCGAGATTTTTGACCAGATATTGGCCATGTGACAATCAACTCAACCCTCCAAAAATGAATAAAAGTTACTTTAAAAACTGACTGAAAAACCACAAGATTTACAAACATTGCAGCAAATTAATGTTCCCATGTTATGCTCCAGATTTTAGGCAAGAATTTTGCAATCTTGACAGACTTTGGCTCTCATGGAAGATTACCATACACTCATAATCTGTAGAGATACTTGTTGATCTGAAATTGATCATAAAAACAGCTTTTAATATGTAATCTCAGCCAAATGCCCCAAAGGCATTAGTTCTGCCCCACCCTCTGATCATAAATTTAAAGTAAACATCATTATAATTTTAAGAATTCTTTAATTGCTTGTTTTTTTCCATTATTTTTACCTGACTAATAGGATAGTATTGCATAGTTAATTGGCTTGTTGTTTTGGTCTTCAACTGCAAATTATCTCATAGGATTTTAGCTTTTCAGGCTTCCCAAAATATAAGTTCCAAATGCATGAATGCCTGAAAAGATTGTTAGCCCCTGACCTAAGGGTTCAAGGAATATAGAGACCATGTTTCCCTTCCAATGACATTATAAGAAGTCCAACATTATATTAGATCGAAATCTGATTCAGTTTAGGAATGGTTCCTAATTTCACTATTTCAATCCAAAATTTCAGATTTAGTTAAAAATAGCAAATAAAGACATTGAAATAAGTCTCCCTTGAGTCAAGCTTTACTCATGGTGATTATACAGACCCAAGTTAATTCTTGGAAACAACATGGATGTAGCTACAATTATTTTTTGAGGAATGTTTTTTTAATCTCTCCCTCTAATCTACAATCCTGAGATTTATTCACATTCTCCCAACCAAGACCTGACCTTGCTTATCAAGATTGGCCAAATTTGCTTAGATGCTTCCACTAATTTCAGTCAAAGACATAAAACTGTGTTTTTCAATCTTGGAAATCTTAAAATCTCATGCTGACTGAAGAAGTCCACGCAATTCAAAATTGCCAAGGTTGAGAAACATTGACATAGACCAGGGGTATCAAACTCATGGTGTCATATATCACGATTTTTTTCTCCCTTTGCTAAACTAGGGTGGGCGTAGCCATGCATGATGCATCTGGCCCGTGGGCCCCAAGTTTGGCACCTCTGACATAGAGCAACTGATTAAACATAGTACCCCTTAAGTATGGTCAGAATCATCCAACCATGATTCTACATTGTACACAAGTTTCCAATGGTGGGCTGCTGCTTAATTGCACAGGTTTGGGTGAATCCTTAGCTGTGATTGCTGGCTGCACCCGCTCACATGCTATGCTTTCCATATATAACTAACTTTCTGGCTCGTTTCCCCCTGCCCATGTTGCCCAGCTGAATTCTGCGCCGCCACTGCTGTACTCACCAGAGCTGCCTGAGTTGAATAGCTGCATGTTTGAAGCTCCATTTCAGTACCAAAGGGGCGCATGTGAGCAAAGCAAGAGCACATGCACATGTGCTCTCACAACCAGCTAACCCATTGTGAACATAAGTACAGCCCACCTCTGCAAGTTCCCTTTTAGGGGAAGGGGGAATACTTGAAATCACCATCATTCCACGAGGAACACCAGTAGCAGCATTAAAAACCTGGATAATGCTCTGTACTATGGATGGCAAAGTACTGAGCTCCTAAGCTGTGTGACATTGCAAACAGCAGTTGTGCTGATCATAGCATAACACTGAGAGATTACATCTGCAAATAATGGTTCCACATCTTTGCAGAACCTAGTAGCAATAGCTTAAATGTGACTCAGCTGCCTTTTAACTTTATCATCCTGGCCACTTTCATTCAATATCAGGAAAGACATAGAAGAATTTCTTCTTACTAGCAAGAATTCATTTTTAACAATCTGAAGATTTTTAACATATGATGCTAGAGAAAAAGGCAACAGCACATTTATTTTGGGGTAAAATAGAACTAACTAAGCTCTACAAAAATCTGTAACACTCTTGAGAATTGTAGATTACAGTGGCTGCCTGGAGATTAAGGGACTTGTTTGTCAAATCAGAATTTGACATTTTGAGGCATTTTCTGCATTTTTGGCAGCCTATAGTAATTTAGGATACTGAATGTGGTAAATGTAATAAAAGAAATTGTTACAAAGCAAAGCTATCAAACTCATACAATTGTACAGGATGCATTGTTTCATATATTTTTTGCAAATTTACTATATTTAAGAGTGAGGCTATAGTTTAGTTAGTAGCAGCTCTGAAGTTTGAATTCTTTATATGTCCAATTCAAAAAGTTGCCTAGGGGTAAGGGATAAGGACTAATATGATACATTCACATTGGAAACAGCTTTGATTTTAACAACTGGATTTGTTATTTCAAACCAGTAACAAATGTTTATTTTTCTTTCCCACAAATACCAATTTAATCTAAAATCTACTTTGCATCTGACTAATCTCAGAAAGCAATATATCACAGACATATAGACGTACTATAGACATATCTTAAATGTCAGTCACTTTCCCCATGAAATTCCTGGATTTTAGTTATTTTGTCTGAAGGAAAAACTTTGGAAAGCTGAAAGCCTGAACTAAGCTCTAAACTCTTTTCCAAAATTTTAGATTTTAATTTCTTAAGTGTCAAAATACATTAAATCCAGAAGGAGTAAATAGTAACTATAATTATAAAACTTACTAAAGCCATGAGTACCGGTAAGAGTTTCAACTATTGCATCTACTTTCTACAATAATAGATCAGGAAGGATTAAAATAACATATGTTTTAGTCAAGATGTGCAAAGCAGCTTTGTTTTTCTTGATGATGTGGTCTTGAAAAATCCATTCCCTGTCCTAATAATGAATTATTACTATCACAAGGACATCATAGCAGTTTTATAATTGGATCCAACTTTACTCCAAAAAACAAAACAATATGTGTTCAGCTAAGGTTGTTTTTTTTTTAAACTTGCTAATATATTATTCCATGGGCTGTTTCCCAAGCTTATGTTCTCCAGTTTCCTCTACAAAGTGCATTAAGTAATCCACTTTATAGAGGAAATTGGCTGGAGTAATCTGTACAGAGTACAGAAAGCAATTTTAGGATATTATGACTTATTCTATAGAATGGTTTTAATGAATTCTTCAAGTATTCTCATACAAGAAAAAACATTTCATTAAATATACCTAAGATAATACAAATAAACCTTCATTAGGTTTATTTGAGTTTCCACATTGAAATAAAAAAGATGTGTGCTTATTTGCTTTCAAGTCTCAAATGCACGAATCAGTCAGTTGTCACAGAATAATTACAGCAAAAGAGCAGCCAGCAGAAATGTAGAGAATGCACAGACACACACAGACGCACACACAATCCCTTGACAAAAGAAAGTCTCCTACAACAGATGTTACTTTTATAATCTCATAAGGATCTGAATTACTACAGTTATAAGGCCTTACAAAAATAAAAGTGCCTACAGGGGATCTTACTGCAGTCCTGCAGGGGGAAAAATAATAAAACATGGTTGTAAGGGTTCAATTGATCGTTCTTCCTTTCTGGCATAACTGTGCTATTTGCATTTGTACATTAGTTCATAGACCAGTGTTCTTCATCCTTAGCAAATTGTAAGTTGTGTGAACTTCAACTTTCTGAATTCTGAGCGTTGAAGTCCCCCAATGAGCTTGTTCTGCCTTCTAGACTCAATAGATAACCCACTCTGATCTTCCATGATTCAACCAAACTCTTCCTTAAACTTCTAAATCTCAATTTGTTACCCACTAACAATAAAATTTAAGAACAAGCTGCTTCTCACTCTTAACTTGAATTTGACTGAGCCAAGGAACTGATGGGAAACTTTGCTACTGTTAGCACAGTGATTTTCTTTAATGGGCACTGAAACACCAACACATACCCTCCCTCCCCCCAACTTTCTGCAGCTGCAAATGGGGTTAGTCTTTTGTTACAAACAGCGATAGTAGAATTTGATCTATAACAGATTTTGGTCTGATGGTTAAGGTACGAGAATGGAAATCGGGAAACCATGAGCTCTAATCCTGCCTTAGGCATGTTAAGATGACTCTAGATTGGTCACTCTCAGCCCAACTCACTTCAGAGAATAGAATAGAATAGAATAGAACAGAATAGAATAGAATTCTTTATAGGCCAAGTGTATTTGGACACACAAAGAATTTGTCTCTGGTGCATAAGCTCTAAGTGTTGCATTAAAAAAAACAAAGTAGTAATAATCATAATAATAAAGGATAGGTTTAGAACATTGTTGCAAACACTTTGATGATTATTTCCTAAAACTATTTGTACCAAGATAACACACTATTTCACCAAAAATGAATTTTTTATATGTTATAAAATCTAAAACTTTATGCAAGAAGGAGGAGGAGGAGGAAGAAGAACAAATAATCAGGAAATCCAGCTTCCTGCAATAACTCCAGCAGAACTGCAAAAAACTGCGCTGCTTGGAACATCATATATTTTAAGAAGATAATTGGTTGATACCTAGGATGCTGGCAGCAACCCGTATCAACCATTAGCACCAGTCAATGGTATTTGTGACACATTTTTAAATGTTCAGTTGACTGAGTTTCATATTAATGAATAAAAGAGATAATAATGCCAATAGAGAAAGTAGTGGAATAGATGAGAAGGATAAAAGTAATATGACCATAATACGTGATTAATATAATTAGACATAAGATAGAACTGTGTAAATTTAGTACTCAGCAGAGGAAAAAGCCCTGTCTCTGTGTCTGTAGGAGGCTGAAGGAGTATTAGGTATTTACTGCCTTGGATTACCGGTATTTATAAAAATAATAAAGGTGGGATTAAAAAAAAATCTAAAATAAAAAGAATAAACGTTCTTCAAAAGAAGATAAACCTTGCAGTGCTTTTAATTTTAGCATGATAGATACCATGTCTCTCAAAGCATTGCATTGTGGAGCTTCTTCTAAACATCCCTTCTTAAAATTATTTTATGCAGATAAATTTGCATATATTAGTGTGTAATACTAAGCACTGAGAGAGGTGTGCCTTTCAAATATTCTATTTGGTTTTTTTAAATCCTGTTTTGAAGATTATTTGTTTCCTTTGTTAGGAAATATTTGATGTACAAACACCACCAATTAAGAATTATTTTACAATAAGTTTCAATCCATTTCTTCCTCCAGTTTTCTTTCCCACCACGTTCATTAAGCTTCCGATGCTGAAAATAAAATAATGGATCTAATAAAAACAGAACAGGGTGCCCAAACTAGCAACTCAAAGCAGAAAAGAATAGGTAGTGATTCAACTCTAGATTCAATACAATCACCTCCGAACTAGTGGTGGGTTTCCAGTTTTTTTTATTACCGGTTTGCTCATGCGCATGCGCAAAAGCATCTGGGCAGATGGGCAGAGCCTCCCATCACCACCTCTACCGGTTCACCCGATCCGGGCCGAATTGGCAGAAACCCATCTCTGCTCCATACTAATGAATGTACACTGGCTAGAAAGGATCTAAAATACAAAATAAAGCAATACCTTCTATGTTATATATTTAGAAATAAGTAGAAACAAATACTGGGTTGATATTATGTTCAAATAAAGGAAGACAAGGGGGTTGTCTTCTCACCACTTTGATGGCTGAAGATTCTTAAAGAACAGAGGAGCATTAAAAAAAAATTCTACCTGAACACTAATCCAAGAATCCCGAGTTATAGTAAACACAAGCAATGTGATTAAACACAAGCAGACAGGATCAGAAGTGCTGTGAATTATGATTCAGGTCAGAGTCTCATTTGTCTTTTTCTTGTCATGCCATAAGTCACTTTTGAAGAAGGAATCACAACAAATATTCAGTGTCTTTTCTAAATATTATTTAACCAAATATATGGGATATGAGTAATAATTTATAACAACATGAAAATGATTTCCAGCATTTAATGATTTCACGCTTTTATCACCACTTAGAGCAGTGGTTCTCAACCTGTGGGCTGGGACCCCTTTGGGGGTTGAACGACCCTTTCACAGGAGTCGCCTAAAACCACCGGAAAACACATATTTAAAAAAAAATACTGAAAACAAAAAATAATTTTATGGTTGGGGGTCACCACAACATGAGGGTCGTGGCATTAGGAAGGTTGAGACACACTGACTTAGAGGGTACCTGGTTGAAACTTTGGAGCCCCAAGCTGTGGAAAAAGTCATTCATTTAATTTGGCTGTGCCAAGGATCTCTGCTTGTGTGTGTAGGCTCAATAGTAGCCTTGTTTTGGCAATACAAATTTAGATTACAGCATTTACCACATTAGCATTGTAGGAGAATCCTGCCCCTTACCAGTGTCACTGAAAGGGTACGGATAGAATAAAAGTTTTTCGTTTTATATACTAGTGGCTTGCCCTTCCGTGTAAGTGTGAGTGGTCTTGGTAGTTCCTTGATTGGGATATTGTTTACTATTAGCCTGTTTGTCTGAGTTGACACTTCCTTGATTAGGATATTGTCTGCTTCTTAATTGTTGGTCTTATGTTAATCTTGGTGTTAATTTCTGCTCATCTGGGTGTTGATTACTGATGAGAAAGTATTTTGGTTGTTGTGTTTCCTTTTTGGCCTTTTGACTGTCTCTTTTGAATGGTATTTAGGCGTTGTTTATCACTATGTGCTGTTGATGCCCAATTTGTATGAGTGCCAGGCTTCCAGGAATTCTTTAGCATTTTTGGACTTGGTTTAGGAGGCTCACTGTTTCTCAATTGAAACTGATTAAGACTGTCCCTGCCTCTGCTGATGAGTAAATCAGGAAGCATGTTGTTTTCTTCTTTCCCAGTGAATTTTATTCCTTTGAAGATGATGTTGATGATTTTGTGTATGTTTTCTAGAGGTAAAGGTTCCCCTCACACATATGTGCTAGTCGTTCCAGACTCTAGAGGGCAGTGCTCATCTCCGTTTCAAAGCTGAAGAGCCAGCGCTGTCCGAAGACGTCTCCGTGGTCATGTGGCCGGCATGATTAAATGTCGAAGGCACAAGGAACGCTGTTACCTTCCCACCAAAGGTGGTCCCTATTTTTCTACTTGCATTTTTACATGCTTTCAAACTGCTAGGTAGGCGGAAGCTAGGAAAAGTAACAGGAGCTCACTCCATTATGCGGCACTGGGGATTTGAACTGCCGACCTGATGACCTTTCTGATTGACAAGCTCAGCATTTTAGCTACTGAACCACCACATCCCTGTATTGTTCTCTAGTTAATCCTTTTTTATTATGACAAAGATGTCATCTACACACTGGATCCATATTTTGGGTTGTATGTACTGCAGTACACTATTTGTCCTGAAAGCAGTAATTCCATGGGTGTTCCTTTGATTTGTTGATGTATACTTAAAGTATATGGTTAGGCAAAGGTTAAGAAAATCCATGGTTCTAGATATTTCAATCAGTGCATTTGGTTAGGTTCAGGGTTCTGTGCTGTCATGGATTCTTGGCTAATTCTGGGTCTATGGATGTAAAAAAGTGCTATGATATCAAATAAGATCACAATTTCATTTTCATCTATTGTCACATCTTTGAGTCTTTGAAGGCACTATTGTGGGGAATTGGAGAATTTGCTTGCTTCTTTAAGGTGTCCAAGTTTTTTTGTCAATTCTTTAGCGATCTCATTGAAATGGCATTGCATTTCTGTAGAGATGTGTTGTATTCTGCACAACAGTCTATAGATAGAAAACCAGTTGCCTTTAGCCATTAGCTTCTAGGTGGGCCATGATCCTGCAGATTCAGACAGTGAGGAGGGTAGGGAGGAACATGGGCCAGTCCTGGAGTTTGGGGAAGGCTCTGATGAGGGCTCTGTGTTGGAGGCAGAGACTGGGCCAGAGCCATATGCCAGTTATCAGCTGCCTTCAGAGTCAGACATCAGTGAGGCAGACAAACAGCTGGAGCCTGTTCCCAGTGTGCGCATACACAGAGTTGCCAGACAAAGGGTTCCCTTTGCTAAAGAACAGGGGTCGACTTGGATGTAAGGCCACAGGTGGACGATGAATGGCCCCTCCCAGAGGAAATAAAAGAGGAGCAAAAAGTGAGTAGAGTTTGCAGGAGACAATTAGTTCGCTTAATTGGTTTGTGACTCTCCAAGACTCCTTGCCAATTTTTGCAGATATTGGCCTGTCAGCTCTCCAAGCCAGGTAAGGTTTGTGACTGTAAATCTTCACTTGAAAGACTTTGCTGGATGTGAATGAGCAGAATTCACAGTACATTAATAAAAGGAGTTTTTGTCGGGACAAGGAGTTTGCTTCATGCTCTTGGGCAGCCTAGGTCATAACATTTGGCTTAGATCGAACCATTGTGATACCTTTCCTGCAGGCACTGATGCTTAATTCACAGACTATCTAGTTAAAAGTAATGAAAAGTAAAAGTAAAAATAGAACTTGGTATAGCAACAGCTCATGCTGATAACAATTATAGCAAAGACTTAATGTTGAAATTTCTTATACCAAGTACCGCAAACATTGTTAATACCTCTTTCTCAAAAGCATTTAAACTCACGTTTCATTGTGGGAAAAGAACTGTTCGCTGATGCCAGAGCCAACGTAAACAGCAACAACCAAAGATCCATTCCTCTGGATTCTGCAATTGCAGAAAAAGATAATAGTATAAATAAGACGGAAACACCATTTCACTTCTTTGCTGTTTTAGTGGTGAACTGGATGGAATAAAGCCAAAGATCTACGAAGGGACTAGATTACAATAAATATTATGACCTTATAAAGTTTTATCATATATTGAATCTGCAAGCGACAATAAATCATGAGGCTGCTGACCAGTAAATAAAGACATTCCAGGACATGTATTCATTTTCTACACATACAATTACCATCAAAGAAACTTGGGGGTTCTTGATGAGTGTCTTCAAATGTTTTATTATCAAGTCCCCTTAGGCATGAAATCTAGATAGGTGACTCTGAGCCAATCACCAGGAGGCAGTGTGTACCGGAGAAATATATTATTATACCAGTGCCATGCAAAAAAAAAAAAAAACTGTATGTCCTTTTTCTATCAATTCTCATAGGCAAGAGATTTTGTGTTACCTTTTTTTTAACAGAAAATTTGGATTGCATTCATCTGCTGTTATTATACTTATTGAATGAAAAGACAGTCAAAGGACTATTCTGTCTTCCATTGGATAATCATCTCTCGGAGGTGGGGGGTTGTTACCCATACTTTCCAGAAATCCCAAGGGAAGACCCTCTGAAGAATTTTCTCCCACTGGATTTTTTTTTCAAAAGGGGAAGAAAAGGAAGCCAGGGAGGTTTTAGTGTAATGGAAGGATATGCAGCTTCTCCATGAAGAGAAAGAGTGTGCTATGATTCAATTGTTGGAAGTCACAAGTATAATGTTTTGACCTTGTATTGGGGAAAGAGATGTATGCCCAAAATCAAAGCTCTCATACCTTTTGGTATATTCAGAAAGAGATGGACACCTTAGCTCAGTGATGGCGAACCTTTTTCTCCTCAGGTTATAAAAGCACATGCACACACACTATCATGTGTGCTCGCATGCCCACCCCATAATTTAATGCTCCCCACGGCATGTCCCCTATGCATGCACGCGTGACCTTCCTCTGCTACCCCGCGCATGCATGCATGGCTTTCTTGCAGCCTGGGGAGGGAGAAAACAGCCTCCCCCACCGGAGGCCCTCCACAGCCTCCAGAGGGGGAAAAATGGCCCAACATGCAAACCGGAAGTTCAAGGATGGACTTCTGGGTTCCCTTCTGGGTTCCCTGGAGCCTTGGGGTGGTGGTGAAAAATGGCCAAAAATCAAGCCCAAAAATCAGCTTGCCCGTACGTGCATGCACGCTGGAGCTGACAGGGAAACACCTTGCATGCTCTCAGAAATGGCTCCATGTGCCACCTGTGGCACACGTGTCATAGGTTCGCCATCACAGCCCTAGCTCTAGAGATTTAGATTTAGTAGGAAGGAACAAAAAAAAAATGAAGAGGAAAAGAAGCAGAAACAGCAAAGCTGTTTAGCCCTACCCTGAATGAGGAGAACTTTGACCCATATAGTAGCTGAGCTGCAAGCATAACTCTATCTATGTACTATATTGACTCCCTATGGTCAACACCACAAACTTCCAATATACAACCACTAAACAGCTAGAAATCTAGAATTAGCTGTCTCAACAGATCTGGAGGGTTCCAAGTTCTGTAAACTTGAATTGATCTTTTCCAAATAGGAATAGAACAATTATGATCTAGGAAAGCTACTTGATTCCTGCAAAATAGGGGCTTAAATATCTCTTTCAGAATTCAACACGGCTTGGGTGTGCCAACTTGACTATAAGCAGGGGATTCCCCTGGCACAAGGCTTCAAAAAGGCAGGCAAATACGAGACATGCCAAGAAAATCATGCCTCAAGATATTATTAATTATGGAGAACGCTTGTGGTTTAATATTATACAAGACTGTCAAGAGAAGCTTTTATTCCATTTTTTAATGATTTCCTAGGAAACCCTACTGTTTTGTCCTGGCAATGTATTTATGTATTCTTTTCAAACTACCCCATGGTACACCAGACAAAACTGAGGAGAGAAAAAAACAAAATGTGATATTTCTTTTTACGCAAAAGGGATCACAGGGAGATTTCCATACGCACAGGGCTGGCTTTGAAGGGCTCCCCCCCCCCCCCCGAGATATGGGCCAGTTGGAAAGAATTAAAACACTCCACAAGTTTCCGCTGTTGCAAAGAGATTTACAAGTTTTTCTCTCCAAGTTGGGATAAAAACCAACTTGCTGAACCAATGGCAAGTGTTAGCAACAAAAGAGCTATTTTCATTAACCCATATTATGCTGTATTTATTCAGAGTTGTTTTGTACCTAGGATCCCCATATGTGTAAATCTTGGCTTTCCTTTAAATATGGTTGTAATTCCATTTTGCACAATTTTAAAGTAAGTATTAGAGCTTGAAAATTTAATAGCGTAACAGCCAAACCATGGTTTCTCTGTCTCTTCTTCCTAATCATGCCCCAGATTGCCACTTTGTCTTCCTTTGAAAAAGTAAATGTTGTTTTCCAAGTCTATTTTCCCATATCCAATTTCTGTGCGATTATATTTTGAGAGCAAAAAATATCGTCCCAGAAAAAAGGCAAGAAAACAGAATCCTGAAGAATATCTTCAATGCTTTAAGGATGGAAGCAGCAGATAAGCAACCAAAGGGGAACTCACCAAATTTGACAACATCAAGCTGGGAGGAAATAACCAACACCTCAGAAGATAGGCTCAAGATCCAGAAAGATCTTGACAGACTAGAACACTCGGCTTTATCCAACAAAATGAAATTCACTGGTGAGAAACATAAAATATTACACTTAGGCAAGAAAAGCCAAATGAACAGGTAAAGAGCAGGTAGCACCTAGTTCAATAGCAGTAACTATAAGAGGAATCTAGTGGACAACCATTTAAGTATCAGCCAACAGTTTGCTGCAGCTATGAAAAAAGCCAATGCATTCCCCAGCTGCATCAACAGAGAAACAGTATCAAGGACATGTAAAGTACTAGTACAGCACTGGTAAGACCACACTTGGAATACCATATCCAGTTTTTATCACCACGATACAAAAATGTTTAAACTGTGTAAAAAGTGCAGAGAACAGCAACAAAAGATGATAAGTAGTCTGGAGGGAATTGGGAAGGACAAGGGATGACATGATAGTAGTCTTCTGTCTTTGAGGGATGATCACAAAGGAAAGGGTGTTGACCTGTTCTCCAAAGCACCAGAAAGCAGGACAAGAAGTAATGGAGGGAACCTTAACAAAGAGAGATCCAACCTAGAATTAAGGAGAAATTTCCAGTCAGTGAGAACTATTAATCTATATATCAGTGGAACGATGAATAGTTGTGGGTACTACAACACTGGAAGTTTTAAGAAGAGACTCGACCAACCATTTGTCTGAAATGGTATAAGCTTTCCTGCTTAAGGAGAAGGTTGGACTAGAAGACCTGCAAGGTCCTTTCCAACTCTGTTATTCTGTTAGTTGCTGGGCAAAAAGGATAAGTTCAAAATGTAAAAACAAATTATTATTTGTGTTATTATTATTTTTGCAGAAGAAGCATTATACATGTATTGCTCCCTTAATTTGAAAATAAACTTGCAACAAATTACAGTGAGATAAATAATATATCTGTGTATGAAGCCTGGCAAGCAGAATTGTTATGCTTGGCTCGGGATGTTGATCAACTCACATAAGTAACATCACATGAAATGGTCTCATGAATCTCGTCATTTGCAAACTACATCCTCCCAGGTCAGAGAGCATGTTATCTTATTACCGTGTTTTTCGGACTATAAGATACACCGGAGTATAAGACGCCCCAAGATTTTGAAGAGGTAATTTTTTAAAAAAAAGGTTTTGCAGTCTGCAGGCCTCCCAAACCCTCTGCATGCCTTGTTTTTTGTGAAAAACAGGGCATGCAGAGAGTTTGAGAGGCCTGCAACGTGCTCCGGGGGTTGGGGTGGCAAAAACGTGCAAAAAACAGGCTGTTCTTTTGCAAAAAATAAGGCATGCATATGCTTTAGGAGGCTTGTAGAGTGCTCCTGGGGGCTGGGGGGGGGGCAAAAACGGGCAAAAAAAAGGCCTGTTTTTCGCTCGTTTTTTGCCCTCTCCAACCTCCAGGAGCACTTTGCAGGCCTCCCAAAGCATATGCATGTCCATTTTTGCAAAGGGGGTGGGGTTTCAGGAGGCCAAAAATGCTGTATAAAGTTGCCAAGGTTGGAGACCACTGCTCTAAAAGGTAGAGTAATTTTTTCCAAATGAAGACTATTATACTAAGGGGGCACAGCAAGAGTAAAGAGGAAAATAACTCTTTCCATAGACAATCTTCTACCTCATAAAATTGAATTCTCATTGATCTGTGTTAAGTTGCTTCTGGCGTCCTACCTTTTGTCTGGTGTTGATAAAGATTGGGTGGCTTCATCTTATGTGGTGCTTTTCTTTGGTCTGACTGTATTTTTAATCAGCAACTATTCTGTGTGAATAGTCTTAGTAATGAATGAATATAATTAGATTTGGATTCTTCAGTCACATTTCTTCATTCATCAACAATAACTTGCAGAAAGCAGTAATGGCTTTAGAAGAGGGTTTTGACAAATTTGTAAAATATAAGAGTAATGATGGGTAAATTAACTGTTCAGGAGCCTATTTTTTAATAAACCAAAATATGTTTGTGTGCGTATGTATGTGTGCGTATGTACTGGTATCTCTACTTATGAGCTTTTTTATTCCCCTGCATTAAATTGATTTTAGCATTCAGTCCAGCAAAATATTCATGTAAATTGGTTCACGTATTTCCCTAAGCCATAAATCACCATTTATAAATTGAATTGGCTGAATTATCAGAGCACACAAATCTACAATTGAATGGACCATGTTATAACATTCTTATAAGAGGAAAAGCATGGTCTTTTCAGATCAGTCTAAGGCCACTTAGTCCAGTGGTTCTTTAGTTCCCTCGATGCTCCATGGCATGCATGATTTCATGTCCCTCAATCTTATTCCCTCCTCAGTTCCTTTGGTCCAAACTGAAGAAGATTAAGGATTGTTTTGTTTTGGGCTTGGGTCAGGGGTGGGCTGCTGGGGGCTCACAGGGGTTAGGGAGATTCTGTGCAGTTCAGAGAATTCCCAAATCCCAGTCCTGGCTCACCCCTCTCAGTAGTCCCACGCGGTCCGTTTTGGATGCAAGTGCAGGGCACACCGGAGGCTCGGGGAGGGCAAATAACAGGCCTACCGGAAGTTTGAGAAGGTCAGAAACGGGCCTCCGGAGCCTAGGGAGGCTGTTTTCACCCTCCTGGAAGTTTGAGGAAAGCCTCCGGAGTCAGGGGAGGACAAAAACACCACCACCACCACGTGGTGCAGGAGGCTGACTAGGTCATGCCCACATAGCAACCGAGCAGAGAACCTCTTGCTGAAATTTTTGAAATCCACCCCGGGGAAGGTATTCAGCTCCCTTGATCATTTTGTTTGCATTCTTCCACCTTTCCTTACATTGCTATCATACCCTTTTTCATATATACTGTTCATATATTTCAGATGCAGACAAACCAAAGATTGACATAAGAACATTTGAAATCAGTTGGTTGGTAGTTTCACTTCCTCTACTAAATCTTTTGACAAAACTCTCCAGCTTGTTCCCTGCTCCAGTCACAAAGTTCCAGCTACCCTTCTTCTGAGGCTGCCAAATCATAAGAAACAACTGTCTTAAGAACTAAAACAACAGCCATCAAAATGACGTCTACTGGAGCAATAGTTTCAGCAAATTAAGAAATTCCTGTTATTTCCGAGAGTGACCTTTCATGCAAGTAGCTTATTGAACACAACCTGAAATTAGATCCTCTTTCCAGGAAGAGCCAAGCACTATAGAAGCCACAGTTTCAACATGATGCAAATGAATTTCACATGATCTGTTAACATACTGTCACTATTAGAAGCTGTCGCCTGAACTTAGGTAGCTTTTGCTAAAGTGGTAAGGAAACCTGCTACAGACAAGCTATAAAAAGGACACAATTTTAGGATCAATGATGAGACCATTTCTCTGTTCAGTTAAGCAGAAAATTATGGCCCTGGGTGAGTTTTCACATTTCACTTTGTGTACTGATTCCTTTTCAGCGCCTTTCACCAAAATGTAATTTCTATATCTTTAAGAGCCTTACCTTGCCAGATAATTAAGCCAAAGTGTCTCGGTTACTCTAATGTACATCTTGGTTTATAATGCCAATTGGTGACGTGAGGTCAGAGAAGAGGGTACTAAACAGGTTAGAATAACTTTGGAAAGTGTTAGAACACAAAATCCAATTTAATGGTGGCATCCTGCAATTCCATCCAGAACCAAACAATGTAAATTTAGCAGAGTTAGGTGGATGGAACAGTTTGTGCTGACCTGTTCCACTTGAAGGATTTCACATGTGTAAACACTGCACTTCATTACAATTTTCTGTACATTTAAAAAGAAAACAAAGTGCACAGGAAAGTGACTGGATTTCTATCTATTGTGAGTTTTAACAAGGCACACCATTCAGATATATGATTTGATGCACGAAAAGGGAACAGTCTAACTAGAATTCAGTATGTGATATATTTTTTCTGCTCGTGAAACAAAATTCCTTTCAGCAGTTACTGGAACTATGTATATAATTAAGTTTCAAGAATGCCCCAATTTTACTTGACTATATAGCTTGCTGATATTTTACCTTTTCCTATGAGAACTCAATATTGCAAGATTTCCCAGAAATACTAAATTAAACCTAGCTACTTGCTGGTCGGAAAGGGGTGGCTTGTTCAGTCCAGAACAGGATGCATTTTATGGTGCAATTAATTGCAGCATAAAGAATGTGTTGATCAGTCCCAGGTCACCTCCACCGGAAGTCCATAAAACTGGAGATCCAGCAGAGTCTGGTGAACAGATTGTACTGGACAAATCCTGGCTCAGCTGCAGGTCACAGAAAATCATGGGATATATGGCCTTCTGATGCATAACTACCCAGACAACTTTGCACAACTGCTCTCTATTTGCCCTGGGTCAGTGTTTCTCAATTTGGCAGCTTTAAGAAGGATGCTGACTGGAGAATTCTGGGAGTTGAAGTCCACTCCTCTTAAACCCACCATGACTGAGAAACTATACCATCAGTTGTCAGGAAATTTCACTCAGTTCTAAGGATTAAAAAAGGAAGAATAGAAAACATTACTGTTGAAATAGCTGGGTATGTTTAGCGAAAGTAAATTAAATAACGAAGACAGCTAATAGTATGATACAACTCATATGCCTACATCTACCAATGTGTCACATTTTATTTTATTATCTCCTTTTGGTGTGTACACATACCTATAAAGCAGGATTCCTGACTGACAGAGTATTCCAAGAGGAACAGAAAAGCACGAGGCTGAGAAGGAAGGGAGGGAGTGGACTGGGAGAGAGAGGAGTGGTAGAGGGGGAGGGGAAGTAGGGTAGAGGGGAATGATGGAGGGAAATAGTAAATTGGAGGGGGGCGGAAGAAAGAGGTGTATGGAGAGCAGAAGAGGTATATTGGGTTTCTATTTGAGCTTGAATTTGAGTTTTATTTTATTTATATTTCTGGGGGTATTGTTGACAAGAGGAACTGCTGTGATTATTGTTTAATGTTGTATGGCCCCGGTTATGCACAGTATATATGTGACTGTATGAAAATGAAAAATGGAAAATAAAAACATTTTATACCTGGAGGAAAAAAAAGAAATTTTGAGAACATAAGTAATACTGATGGTCAGATCAGGCCTTTTTTTTTCCTAAAAGAAAAAGAACAAAGGAAGGTGGAGGGTTGTAACAACAGCCCCTCCCCCACCGGGAAGTTCCTTGTCTGTGCTTTCGAACAGAAGAACAGAAAGCAGAGAAGTTACAAACCCATATAATTATAATGTTAAATTTTGGTTTTGGATCTTAAACAGAAACCAATATTTTTACTTTGTTTGAATTCCTTCCAGCTAAAATAATCAAGAAAAAAACATCTTTTTCTTCTGAACCCATTCAATATAAACTCTAATTTGGTCTTGGATATCAAATATAAACCAAATATTTTGATCTCTTTTTCTCTGATAATGGATAATCTAACCTTGACTGTGTGGGAAGTTTTAATTAACCAACTACCATAAATCCGAAATTGCAAGAGCAGGAGGCAAAAGAGTCACGTACCCGAATCCAGTTCCTTGTAAGTTTGTTCTAATTGATATGTTTTAAGCAGCTGTGGCTGATCTGAGATGGAAAGTGACAGGGGGAAGAATTATTACAGAGCTAAGAACTGGAAAATGCTAGGGTTTCTTTTCTTTTCTTTCTTTTTTCTTCCCTCCTTTATCTTTTTATTTTAAGATGGCCCCCGGCTTCACTTCTGGTCCCACAGTAGCTAAAACTTAAGGTGCACCAGAGCCTCAAAATAAGACTTTGTATAACTAACTGCAATCTTGGAACTGGATATTAAGGAAGAACAAAAGACCAAGATGGCTCCCATCGTTCTCCCCTACAGCAGTGGAAGTGGACAAACTTAAGTGGACCAGAACTCTGAAATAACTGTATAGCTAATTCTAACTTTGGAATTGGACATCATAGAAAGCTGGGAATTTGAAGAACTACATGATATTATAAAAAATATATGCACATATCATTAAAATCAAGCCTAATTTTGAACCCAGAGAAGCAGATATCTAAAGAAGAATTCAAAGGGGGGCAAGGGGGCAAGATAATGAAGGAGTAGAAACAGAGGGAAACAAAAGGCAGACAAAAGAGGTTGAGGCTATTAGTGACGTAAGGAAATTGAAGGGGGAGGTTTTGCTCCAATAAAGAGAAATAAAAAACATCCTTCTGGTGGTGACCTGGGGAAAGTTGGGGAGAGTGGATGTGCCGAAGCAAAGAGAATGGAGAGAGCAGAAGCAGAGAAGTGGGACAAAAGACTTACTAAGAAAAAAATCAGACAACCAGAAATTTTTATGCGGGAGAATATAAAACTAAGATAAGGGTTTTATTTCTAAATATGACAATAAAATGGAGTTGCTAATTGATTGAATGTAATAATGGAAAGATAATTAAGCAAAGGTTGAAATATATGGAATATGAATAAATAAGATATTGATATTGATGTGGGGAGGTTGTGAAAAACATGACAATAAAATGGAGTTGTTAATTGGTTGAATATAACAATGGAAAGGCAACTAAACAATGCCCAAAATATATGGAATGTGGATAAATATGAAACTGACATGGGGAGGTTGTAAAGCAGAGGTTTGCCATTCACTTTTATACATGATAATTAAACTGAGTGGCAAATTGACTGGAAACAAAATCAGAAGGACAACTAAGCATGGGGTAAAATATATGAAACACGGATATACATAGAACTTTTAAGATGATGAAATAAAGCGAGATGTTTACCGTTTGTTATTCTATACAATAGATTAAGGGAATTGAAATGAATATTGAACAGCGAAGTTTGCTACTCATAGACAACTAAAGGTAATTTAATCCAAGACATGGAAAAATTAGAGCAGGAACATGAAATATACTTGTAAGGGGAAACTATTGAAACTTTAAGGCAGAATCACAAATTGGAGGCGCGTAAGGATGTATAATTATATAAAGATAATGATGAGAATAGCTGGGAATTGTAACCAGGTCTACATCTCAACCAAAATTAGGCTGGGGGGGTGGGGTTAAAAGTACAATGACTATATATGTATTCTTTTTTGTTCTATTTTTCTTTTTTTTTAAAGGAGGAGAATATATGTTTAAAATTGTATATATATATTGAAAAGGAACTATAAATACCATCAACATAAAATGGAGCTTGCTCAGAAGCTGAAATACACCAAGCAAATGAGATGAAGAATGGGGAAAAAATGAGAGAGGTAAGGGAAGGAGAGAGGGATAGGAAAGAGGGTAGGAGGGGGAAAGAGGAGGAGAGAAATGAGGAGTGGAAAGGGGAGAGAGGAGTAGGAGAGAGGAAAGGGAAGTAGAGAAGGGAAGGAGGACAGAGAGAAGAAAGGGGGTAGGGAGAGGATGAGCGAGGGAAAAGAAAGTGAACGCACAAATATAGTGTATAGAGAGCAGAAGAGCCAATAACTGGTGTTCATTCTTTTTCTTATGGGGAGTTGATGGTGAGACGAACTGATGTAAACATTTAATAATACAATATGATGTTGGCTATGTAATAGTATACATGAGATTATATGCTATAAAAATGAAAAATAAAAAACTTTACATTAAAAAAAGAAGAAGTTACAAGTGTTTCAGAAATGTGCTTTAAAGATAAAGGTTCCCCTGCGCATGCATGCTAGTCGTTTCCGGTTCGGGGGGGGGGGGATTGCTCATCTCCATTACAAAGCCGAAAAGCCAGCACTGTCCAAAGATGTCTCCATGGTCATGTGGCCGGCATGACTAAATGCCGAAGGCGCACAGAAGCATGTTACCTTCCCACCAAAGGTGGTTCCTATTTTTCTACTTCCATTTTTTACGGGCTTTTGAACTGCTAGGTTGGCAGAAGCTGGGACAAATAATGGGAGCTCACCCCGTTACACGGCACTAGGGATTCGAAATGCTGAACTGTCGACCTTCTGATTGACAACCTCAGCGTCTTCTGACCCACTGTGTCCCTTGAAAAGGTAGTTTATGACCTGTCAAAATCTTCTGGCCATTACAAAACGTCACATGTGACTCCATCTGGACGCTTGGTAACTTGCTCACACTTACAACCAGTTGCCAAGCAACCCCACAATCATGTGATCATCGTTTGCAATCTTCTCTACCAGCCTCCCGTGAAAGTCAATGGAGATGCCAGCAAGGAAGTTGCAAGCTAAGGCTACCTACTGAGAGGACTCCCTCTAGCCTCCAAGCGCTGGCTGAAAGAGCTCCCTCCCAATCTGTTTTTTTTAGTTTTTTTTTTAGTTTTATTAAACATTTATAGGCCGCCCTTTTCCCTGAGGGGACTCAGGGCGGCTTACAATAATAGGGGAGGGGAGTGCAGGACAAAACACAAAAAGAAAATGTGAGTAAAAATAATTAGCGGTAAAAACACAACATTCATTCAACATTCGGGAGGGGCGAGAGTAAAGTCTTATCCCCAGGCCTGACGGGATAGCCAGATCTTGAGGGCTGTGCGGAAGGCCTGGACGGTGGTGAGGGTGCGGATCTCCACGGGGAGATTGTTCCATAGCGTCGGAGCTGCAATTGAGAAGGCTCTCCTCCGCGTAGTCGCCAGTCGGCACTGACTGGCGGATGGAATTCGGAGGAGGCCAACTCTATGCGATCTGATGGGACGGAGGGAGGTAATCGGCAGAAGGCGGTCTCTCAAATAGCCAGATCCACTACCATGGAGCGCTTTATGTATGGTAAGTAGGACCTTGAAGTGCACCCGGAGATCAACAGGTAGCCAGCGCAGCTCACGGAGGATCGGTGTTATGTGGGCGAACCGTGGTGCGCCCATAATCAGTCGCGCGGCTGCATTCTGGACTAGCTGAAGTCGCCGGATGCTCTTCAAGGGCAGCCCCATGTAGAGCACATTGCAGTATTCCAGCCTAGAGATCACAGATCATCTGTGTCTGCTTGGATCTCCACAGTTGAAATCCAAGCAGGCACAGAGCTTAAAATCCTTCTTTTTTTTTTTTTTTTTTTTGCTTCCCTGAAGTTCTCTCTAGAGGCAGGGAGGGCAAGACCCCATGTTCTGTGCATGCCTAGACCACAGTTGCTGAAGTTCAAGCAGGAATGAGCTTGAAACAGTT
Source organism: Thamnophis sirtalis (assembly GCF_051295495.1). Classification (NCBI taxonomy): domain Eukaryota; kingdom Metazoa; phylum Chordata; class Lepidosauria; order Squamata; family Natricidae; genus Thamnophis; species Thamnophis sirtalis. The sequence goes on along the minus strand of NW_028261385.1, from coordinate 24,224,234 downwards.
GTACTGATTTTTTTTTACAATTTTTTTTAATTTTTATTAAACAAACTACACACACAAAAAATAATCATCTTACATTACATCTTGTAGAAAGTGTGTCAATTGGTTATAATTAGCTTTCATGCCTCTCTTCCACAGTCATTACTTAGATTCATATCAAGTGTCAAAGTTCTTAATGAGTCTTACTTTCAACATATCATAGTTCTCATTCGACTGAAACAGTTGTATTGATTGATCCATGAAATGCAAACTTTTCTTTATGAAGCCTGTTACTTTGATTTATTGAGCAGATGATGAATTTGAATGCCTGTGAAAGAGAATTAAAAAAAAATCCTTCTGGGTTCAGTTCCAAGTGGGGAAAAAAGCACTAGATTCATGGAAGTTGCTTGGAAAGAATGTTTACTGATGATGAGCAGGACCACAAGATTTGACGTCCTGGGGGAAAAGGGAAGAGATGTTGAAAGTCCCTGGTTTTATGCCCTCTCTGGGCTTTTGAATTTGAGCTTGTATTCTGATTGGTTGTCAGACTCTCATGGAGCCATGCAGGGGCAACTCTGTAGGCTGTCCTGAGTCCCAGCCTTGGTTGACCCTTGGCTGGGTGATGATATAATGAAAAGGCTTTGTGATTCCTATAATGGCTCTGCCTGAAGGAGACAGATCTTTGTTATGTAGAATAGTCTGGCTCAGGTCTTAATGGCCCATTGACAATGGGGGGGGGGATGTTGAGTTCCCTTTTAGGGAAATATTCTGTCCTCTTTAATAATTCCCAAAATATCTCATTTTCCTAGTAGAGGTGTGGGTGCTAACTTCCTACAGGCACTTTAAAAAAAATGAAACCAATTATGGCACAGAATGTATATTTTATGGTGACTTTTTCTTCAACCAGCTCTCTTTCTCTGTGTTCATTCTGTAAACAGAAGTTTCCATCCTATCAAGTCTGGATGGTAACATCTGGGGCAGGGGTCCTTATAAGAGATGGTGGGAGGAGACACTGACAATTAAGGACCTGTATACTGCACGAGTCAAAAAGAGGGATGAGAAAATATTTACAGACTCTTCACATCCTGGACATAAATTGTTTCAACTTCTACCCTCAAAATGATGCTATAGGGCACTGCCCACCAGAACAACTAGAAACAAGGACAGTTCCCCCCCCCCCCCAAATGCCATCACTCTGCTAAAAAACTTAATTCCCACAACACTGTCAAATTATTTACTAAGACTGTATTACTATTATTCGTCTTATCCTTTCTATTACCTATCTCTTCCCACTTATGATTACAGCCAGTGGTGGTATGCTGCCGGTTCACACTGGTTTGGGCGAACCGGTAGTGGCAGTGGCGCTAGGTTCCACCCATCCATCATCAAGGACCTTCTGCACATACCCAGGCGCGCACACTCCCGCTACTGAATTGGTAGAGAAGAAAACAGAATGCCATTACTGACTATAATCATGTTGCTTGCATTTTTATGAATTCTTTAGTGGCCAAGTGTGATTGGGCGTTGTATTTTTGCGATTTTACATAAAAGTATGATTTGATGGCTTATTAGTAATCTATGACTATCACTAGGTGTATCTTACGATTACCTATCTCTTTCCACTCATTATTATAACCATATTGCTTGCATTTTTATGATTTACATTGTTTGTTTCCTAGTATGATTTGATGGCTTATTAGTAATCTATGACTATCACTAAGTGTATCTTACGATTATCTATCTCCTCCCACTCATTATTATAACCATGTTATTTGTATTTTTATGATTTATATTGTTTGTTTCCTAGTATGATTTGATGGCTTATTAGTAATCTATGACTATCACTAGGTGTATCTTACGATTATCTATCTCCTCCCACTCATTATTATAACCATGTTATTTGTATTTTTATGATTTACATTGTTTGTTTCCTAGTATGATTTGATTGCTTATTAGTAGCCTATGACTATCACTAAGCGTTGTATCTTATGATTCTTGATGAATATATATTTTTCTTTTTCCTTTTTTCCCTTTTATGTACACTGAGAGCATATGCACCAAAGAGAAATTCCTTGTCTGCCCAATCACACTTGGCCACTAAAGAATTCTATTGTATTCTTCTATTCTATTCTTCTAATTCACCACAGCTAACTTGCTGAGGCCAATTCACTGCGGGAGAACTCACCACAGCCAACTCACTGCAGGACAAGAGTTACAGATCAAAGAAATAGTGGAATAGAATAATTAAAGAAAGGGTGCAAAAAGAGGGACAGAATGAAATGGGAATTGAAAAAATTAAAATATTTTTTTAATTTTATTTTAAATAATTAAACAGAGTTGTTAAATTGTCATGCATCAAGTTGTTCCACAGCAAGGTGGCCGTGGCGAGTTGTCCCATTCTGAGCGGGAGGCACCCATCCAGTCCTGATCAAAGGGAGGGCCACACCATCATAGTGAGACAGACCGTGACCTTTCACTAGCCTCTGAAATGCGACTGGAGAAAGACTTGAAAAATCATGCTTGGAGGTGATGATACTTCAATGGAGAAGAAATATAACACCAGCTGCCTCAAATTGCATTTGCAGGTAGGAAAAATATAGCTGATTCTTTGCCAATAAGGAAAATCTACTTCATTCCTCCAGGTAATGGTTTCATAGTGTCCCAGGAAAACCTTATTTATAGGTTGAATGCTTTGAATTGTCACAACGTGTTTACAGTACACTGATGAGAGTTTAGAGCCACTTAAACCACAGAGAAGAAAATTGCATTTGGCAAAGGCAGCTGTCTTTGTTTCGGCTGATGGTGTGGATAGACAAATAGGCTTCCTGCAATAGAAAAATTTATTAAACTAGCTTTGCTTCCTAAGAACTTTTCTTGTTTCTTTTGGTTGCACTGAAAAATAATTTGGCACACAAGACTTAAAACTGATACATTAGAAAGAATCTAAAACCTCTAATGGGCTCCTAGAAACAAAAATACATAATGGAGATTCTTCCTCCAGATGACTGACATTCAACTTCTGATGTTTTTAAAGGCAGACATGCATTGCAAGATTAGAGTGGCTAGCAATCTTAGTTAGAGTAGATAGTTTACAAGCGCAAGTATTTTCAACAGTCATAGTAGCCTCCCATTATTAACATGGTTTATAAACTGCTTCAGACTTAAAAGATTCTAACCGTAATGTTTATATGAGCCAATATAAAATAATAGAATACAATACAGGCAGTTGTTGCTTAATGTCCAGTGGCTTAGTGGTCATTTAAAGTTATGATGGATTCCCTCCCCTCCAAGCTACTTATAATGTGGATTTGAAGTTCTGATGGCTTCTCCTTCCAATCACGTGACCATACTTTAGCCTGCATGTACAGATGACTGCAGTATCCCAGGGTCAGGTGACCATGAGGTACCATTTACTTTTGGTTTCAGGGAAAGATGCCCATTGCAAATAAAAATAAAAATAAAAATGGATTCACTTAAGAGCCACATTCACTTAATAATTGCAGTATTTGCTGAATGACCACTGCAAAAATGTTGTAAAATCAACTCAGTCATGTGATGATCCACATTAACAACCAGCAGATTCAGATTCAGATTTAATTTATTTGTATGCCGCCCTTCTCCGGGAGGGACTCAGGGCGGCGAACAACTCAAAAGGGGAAAGGGGATACAATCACAATGCATATAATTAAAATACACAAGAGTCATACAGCCATACAAGTCGAGTGGGGAGGGGAACTCATCAACCCCAGGCCTGCCGGCACAGCCAGGTTTTGACGGCTTTCCGGAAGGCCTGGAGAGGGGTGAGGGTCTGAATCTCCGCGGGGAGTTCATTCCAAAGGGCCGGAGCTGCAACAGAGAAGGCCCTCCCCCGGGTAGTAGCCAGATGGCATTGGCTGGTAGACGGAACCCGGAGGAGGCCGACCCTGTGCGATCTAACGGGTCTATGGGAGGTAATTGGCAGAAGGCAGTCTCTCAAGTACCCAGGTCCAATACCATGAAGGGCTTTATAAGTTACAACTAGCACTTTGAAGCGTATCCGGAGACCGATCAGTAACCAGTGCAGCTCGCGGAGGATAGGTGTAACGTGGGTGTACCGAGGTGCACCCACAATCGCTCGCGCGGCTGCATTCTGGACGAGTTGTAGTCTCCGAATACTCTTCAAAGGCTGCCCCATGTAGAGCGCATTGCAGTAGTCCAGTCTTGAGGTCACGAGAGCATTGTTGTTGCTGGTTATATGACTATGATCCCAGGCTCGATTATGGTTGTAAATTGAGGATTACCTGTAAAGCTTAATGCATAATATTACTGCAACCATGTCAGTGCCATTAGGTAAACCAAGCCAAGACACCAGCTCTACAGGAAGATCAAAGCTACTTTTATTGTATAAGTTTTGGGATTGACTATTATAACAAAATCTTGCAAGTCTGATTGTGTTGTATAATTCTTCCTCTTCTATGTAGTTTGATAAGCTGTCTTCTAAGCCACTTCCAAACTTCTGGACATTCTAGACATACCCAATGTTTTCCCCTTGTCATCCTAGAGTTTGCATATCTCAGTCAAGGCCAACTTTCTTACTCTCTATTAAGTATCACATATTTGGCACAAAGAGGCATTAATCAGGTGCCAAATCCTTCCAGAACAGCCAAGTTTTACAAGTTACAAAAGGCCATGAATGTGGAAACCACCTTCATCTTAGAGGGTGAACTATTCCAAGGGAGACATGTCAGTTTTAGAGCCTCTTCTCATTATAACACCTGTTGTTTGGTTGGTTGATTGATATGCCATCAAGTCAATGTCAACTCTCATGTTTGATACTTGTCATGATGATGCCTGGAATGCTCTACCCGACTCCATTGCTACAGCCTCAAAACCTCTCAGCTTCAATCTCAAATTGTCTACCATGGACCTCACCTTCTTAAGAGGTCAATAAAGGGGTTGTTCATAAGTGCACCAATGTGCCCTACTGTACCTGTCTTACTGTCCCCATTTATCTGTATTTACTTCCTTTTTTAATGTTTATGTTCATATCTATACATTATGTTGTACGTGTTTGACATACAAACAAATAAATAATGTCACAAATTTTCTACAAGATGATTAATCCCTATCTTCACATTTTCCGACAGTGTACTTGTTGCTTTTATAAATGAATCCATCCCTTTTTCTGCTGGTCATTCTTTTGTCCTCTTCCCACCCACCTTTAGAGTTTTCTCCATAGAATTTAATCTTTGCATAATATGCCCAAAACATGTAATACAATCCCAGAACCAGCAAGCTTCTATACAAATAGCAACTCAGCCTATCATGGTTTGACTGTGAGCCTATTTTAAAGCCACTTGTGCTTAGTGCAGCATCCAGTTTAAAAAAATATATCTTTCTTTATTAGCCAAGTGTGATTGGACCCACAAGGAATTTGCCTTTGGTGCATATGCTCTCAGTGTACATAAAGAAAAATAAAATAGAATACATTCATCAAGAATCTTAAGATACAACACTTAGTGATAGTCACAGGTTACTAATAAGCAATCAAATTATACTAGGAAACAAATAAACAATATACATTTTAAAGATACAAGCAACATGGCTATAGTCATAAGTGGGAAGTGATAGGTACAAGGAAGGAAGAGAAGAATAATAGTAATACAGTGTTAGTAGATAATTTGACAGTGTTGTGGGGATTAGTTGTTCAGCCAGATTGATGGCATTTGGGGAAAAGCTGTCCTTGTGTCTAGTTGCTCTGGTGAGCAGTGCCTTATAGCGTTGTTTTGAGGGTAGAAGTTGAAACAATTTAGGTCCAGGATGTGAGGGGTCTGTAGATATTTTCACAGCCCTCTTTTGGACTCGTGCAGTATACAGGTCCTCGATGGAAGGCAGGTTGGTAGCAATTGTTTTTTCTGCAGTTCTAATTATCCTCTAAAGTCTGGATCTGTCTTGTTTGGTTGCAGAGACAAACCAGACAGTTACAGCAATGCAGATGACAGACTTAATAAATTCTCTGTAGAATAGAATCAGCAGCTCTTTGGGCAGTTTGAACTTTCAAAAATAGAAAATCCTCACAGGTGGCCATCCGGCCTCTACTTGAATAAAATACTTGAGTGAAAAAAACATCTTGATGAATTCAAGCATTTGCTTTAACTATCACACTCTTCCTGAAGATCACACAAGCAAGTCCATGCAGTTTGGGCAATCTTTTTTGGGGGGAAAAAATCAGAAGTGGCTTGCCTTTTTCCTAAAGCAGAGAGAGATGGATTGGCCCAAAGCCCACCAGCTTCTAGTTTCTAGTCCAGGGTCTTTAACACTGCATCAAATTGTTCTTACCTCTAATCAACTCATTCCACTCTCAGGGCTCTTTAAGTCCTAGAAAATAATCTGACTTAAATTTTTCAAAAGGTTTCTATCTTCCCCACAATGGGATTGTTAATGGAGCATAAAAGTAAAGGTTCCCCTCGCACATATGTGCCAGTTGTTCCCAACTCTAGGGGGCGGTGCTCATCTCCGTTTCAAAGCTGAAGAGACAGCACTGTCTGAAAACGTCTCCGTGGTCATGTGGTTGGCATGACTAAACGCTGGACACACATAGAACACTGTTACCTTCCCACCAAAGGTGGTTCCTATTTTTTCTAGTTGTATTTTTACATGCTTTCGAACTACTAGGTTGGCAGAAGCTGGGACATGTAATGGGAACTCACTCTGTTAGGCTGTGCTAGGGATTTGAACCGCCGACCTGCTGACCTTTCTGATTGACAAGCACAGCGTCTTAGCTACTGAGGCACCATGTCCCTCGTAATGGAGCATAAAACTGTCTATTTTGGAGCCTCCTTGGCTGTCTATATTTGTCAATCCAAAATATAGAATAGAAAGAATTCCTTCTGATGACAATGGGAACTCATGGAGATGGGTAATTGTGTGAGCAGGTGGAGAAGCTGCAATTCCCTGGAGAAAAGGACTGAATGAAAAAGGACTTTTGCAAACACTTCATAATAAAGCAAGCAAGATTATTACTATTTATAGCAATAGCAATAGCAGTTCGACTTATATACCACTCTCATAGGGCTTTCAGCCCTCTCTAAGCGGTTTACAGAGTCAGCATATTGCCCCCACAATCTGGGTCCTCATTTTACCCACCTCGGAAGGATGGAAGGCTGAGTCAACCTTGAGTCGGTGAGATTTGAACCGCTGAACTGCAGATAGCAGTCAGCTGAAGTGGCCTGCACCCACCCACTGCACCACCTCGGCTCTATCCATCTACAGTTCACCAACATTCTCCTTTCTTTTTTCCTCACAGCAATGTTGGGAAGATTTTTCCAGATTTTCTAACAAGAACATCCCTAAAGGTGTATGTCTCTGTTCTTATAGATGGATTTTAAAAAAACATCTGGATAAGATTGTGGTGGTACTGCTTTTTGTTTTCTGATGCTCTCGTGGGAATCTTTAGGAGTCTTCATTGCGTAGTGGTTGTGAACATGAAGAAAAATTTGCACAAAAACTTCAAAGTTTTATACTGGAGCTGATCCTTAGCCCACAGAAATCACACCATGGCCTCATTAACCTCAGGAAGGTAATCCTACTAAACCTCAGAAAGTGGTTGGAGGACTCAGCACAAAATATCCTTTTTCCTGCACATCTCTTGTAAAGCTTATGTCAATTACCCTAAACATCTCCATCTGTTTTAGGCCAATGTGGTTGGCCACCATAAATGTAGTTTTTCTTTACACTGGCACAGAAGACAGATCCTACTTTCAAGAGAGTTCTTTCCCAGCTCCTTTCTTTCTTGTGCAGTATTTCTCAATATATACACATTTTCTTCAGCTTATAAAAATAAATCACCAAAGATACCATTCATTTAAAAGCTGTACAGATCCAACTGTAGTTTAGGAATTGTCTGCAAATTAGGCCTATTTACTCTTCACATTTATTAAAGTTATAACATTAAAAGAACACTGTTACAAATGAATTCAAGGACACACATTTCCTCTAGCAGAATGGGTAAAATATGAACTGGAAAAATAAATATGAAATTTTAAAAAAATGTTTATAAAGAGCCAGGCTTATGATTAAATTTATTTTATATTTAAATAATCACTTTCAGTGTCACAATAATTTATTATGCACATTGGGAAAAATGATGTTTTTTTATAAGAAAAAAAAATCTTCTGCAATGATATTTTCCAATCCCTTCAGGCTGCTTCGTGTTGCTACTTTAAGGTGTAATTTGAAAATATAATTTGAAATTATATTTATAGTGTCAAATCACAGTACTTTTACAGTGATAGATTTTGGATTCAAGTTCTGTTAAGGTACAGCCTGTTGTGCCTTAAAATGGCTTCTACTATATAGCACAGTGGAGTTGCCATGGTAACGGCTTCACAGTACTCCACAAGGGGGTTCTCTCTGGTAAGGGGGATTGGTTTTTAAAAAAACAAACAAAAAGTAAGGAAGCTCCCCTCTAGTAAGGGGGATTGATTTGAGATTATAGATATAATTCATTCTTTTTCCTGTCTAATACAGGATTAGGTTAAATAAATACCTAGGCAATATTCAGCTAGATTATAAAATTAATGGCATAAGAACCTAACACCATATAAAATCTTTGTAAAACTTTAGATCTCATACTGCTATGATAATTTAGATTTATTATTTCAAATCTTAAAGAAAGTACACCCTAAGGAATGTATTGCATCAAAGGGAAATGGAATGGTCCATGGTGCTGTGGACCAGACAGTAAATTGAGCTGTGATTTGTTCAAAAGAGTTGACTGTACAAATTACAATTGTTTAGGCTTACACAATCAAATCAACAGTTTAGAAGTGCAGAGTCTGGATTCTCAAAATAAATTAAACCTAAACACAGACCATATTATGATTCACAATAATGAGTGAGCCGGGGTATTATGGATACCTAAAATATAAACTCACTTCATAAACTTGACTGCAGCACTGTTCTTTGCTCCCTCCCTTAGAAGAGTAATTTGTTAAAAGGTTTATATCTGAGAACTAGATCTAATACAGATAGTCCTCAATTTACAACAGTTCATTTAGTGACCATTCAAAGTTAAAATGGCACTGGAAAAAGTGACTTATGACCATTTTTCACACTGATGATCTTTGCAGCATCCCCATGGTTATACGATTTACATTTGGATGCTTGACAACTGACTCATATTTATGACGGTTGCAGTGTCCCAGGGTCATATGATCCCCTTTTGCAACCATGTTACTAATTTAACAACTACAGTGGTTCATTTAACAATTGTGACAAGAAAGCTTATAAAATGGGGCAAAACTCAGTTTAAAAATGTTTCACTTAGCAACATAAATTCTGGGCTCAATTGTGGTTGTAATTCGAGGACTACCTGTACTGTATGGAGAAAAGTCAGAAAGATCCTTTCCACTAAAATCAAACATTATTTGGACTCTTCTGTCTGCAACATGTTTGCAATTATTGCTTATTCCCTTTCCTGCAATTCTCTTTTCTTAATAACTTTCTCTCTTTTACAGCAAGTCTGAATATATGAATTTCATTCTCTTTTGTCTAACGTTCTCATAAGGTTAGTTAAGCTCCAAGGCAATTTAATCCAAGTTTCTGTTCTCATAGTAGCCAATGAGATGGTCTTTGGAAATCCTCCCAATAGGACAGGTTTGCAATAACATCACCCGCTTCGCAGATCTTGGCAATTATTAATACCCAATTATAGCTTTGTTTTTCATTAATATTCTTTTGAATCCCACTGGTTAATTGTGTGTTGCAAGAAAAAAAAATGACTTTGTTATCTGTCAATTCAACTTCATTGGAAATACTGAGAGAAGAGAATATTTGTAGCTCAGGTTGAACTGTGGGGTCCTTGGTGCTCTCTGGCCTTGGTTGTTTTCTTGCAGACATTTGATTAGCAAACGAGGTGTAGGATCATCAGTGCACTGATGATATTTCTTAGTTTGGTAATGAAACAGATCCCACATTTCATTGGAAGTGCTGGCATCAGGATAAAAGAGAGACCCTGGGATAGGCCCAGCTATTTGCAATCTTATAGTTGCATAACATACACTGGAACAGGACTGGACTCTTTGAACAGGTACTTAAAAATCACAAGTTCTAATATTAGAGAAGGTTAAAGAAATTTCCCACAACTTTCCGTTCATTGCACATTTTATACTTTTCTATTATGTTCTTCTGAAATATACATACAAACACACACACACTCATATCCATCCATCCATCCATCCATCCATCCATCCATCCATCCATCCATCTATCTATCTTCCTTTGGGGATAGTTGTTAATTAAAGAGTCAGTGTAATATTAATATCCCACTAACCATTATGTATTAGAATAGAATAGAATAGAATAGAATAGAATAGCAGAGTTAGAAGGGACCTTGGAGGTCTTCTAGTCCAACACCTGCTTAGGCAGGAAACCTTACATGACTTCAGACAAATGGTTATCCAACATCTTTTTAAAGTTTTGGAGCATTCACAACTTCTGGAAGCAAGTTGTTCCACTGATTAATTGTTCTAACTGTCAGGAAATTTCTCCTTAGTTCTAAGTTGCTTCTCACCTTGAGAATTAATAATTGCTTACATGCTTTATTGTTACCAACTATCACCATCTTCTGTGAAAATTCACTTCCAATATTTAAGTTTAATGATTTAGTTATAAGGCAAACCAACATGAGATCTACATGAACATCGTGTGATGGACAACCTCTTTAAGAATCCTAGTTCTTCTGCCTGGGCAGGTTTACAAAGATGTAGGATATCATTTGCTGGAGATATATGACATTCCATGTGAATGGTTTATTTTGTTTTTATCAGAAGCACAAACAATGTAATCATGAATTCTAGGCCTCATATACCAAGTCATCTACAGACCTTTACCTCTCTGTTTGGTGCAGGCTGGCGAGCTTAATTAGCTAAGAAAAGTCATCCACTACACTTTCCCCAGGTGAAATACAACAATAAATATAAATTTTAAACACAGTAAAGGCTAAAAGCAAGAGAAATGTCAAAATCAACCTATTAAAGATGCTTGACAAAAGAAACGGATTTTAAAGACAATTTAAAATCCATTCAAACTTGGCAGAACATGAATATCTTGGCTGCCTGCCTAAAAAGGTGAAAAAGAGGGCTATTTAAACTTCTAAATGAATCAGTAACAAGATACAGACAATGGGAGAAAACAAAAACTCCAATCTACCTCCTGTCACCACCAAGGATGCCTCCTATGACAATACTAACACTTAAATCAGCCCCTATTCTACAGTAAGTATGACAGACATAATTCAGATTTTATAAGACCAGTGCAGTGGTGGGTTCCAGATCCCATTGCAACCGGTATGCTGCAACGGGGCCGGGCGTCCACCACATGCATGCGTGCAGAACATGCGCAGCATGCACATGTGTACCCACCACCCGCAACTCTCCAGCTGCTTGGCGGAGCATTGCGTAGGTGCCATACGCTCTGTGCATGTGCGTGAATGCCCCAATCGGCTCAAATAGAGATAAGAAGGGCGGGTGGGCAGGTAGGCCCTCCAGAGCACCGGAACGGAACGGTACCTGATGCTCCCAGCAGGCACCGGTATGCCCGTACCGGGGCGTACCGGTCGTATCCCACCAATGGACCAGTGGACACAAGTGATAGAAATAAACTCAAAGCTCCATTCTGAACTCTTATCTCCTCCACTGACTTCATGGTTTGTTATTCAGTTGTGGGGTTCATCCATGCCAAAATATGATTTTACTTCTTTCAGCATGCTGTGAAAATGTATGTTATTGTAGTTTATTATATAAGCAATGAATAAAGAAATCTGGTTTACCATGAACCAGGAAATTCCAGAATAATCCCCAAATATATCATTTATAGATTCACTGTTATCAAATTGTTATGTAAGTTTTTTCAATAGCAATATTCAGGCACAGTGAATTAACAAGCTACTCTGTTTGAACATAATCCAGAAAAAAATCTGAAACATTTTTGAGGTTTCAGTGGCAGCTGGCATTCAGAAAAAAATGAAGTAAGTAACTGATCTTAAAACTGATAATCTAATCTCAACTGGTTTAGGTGCAACATGAATGCTAATCTTTGGTTTATCATTAATTTGCAGTCACATTTAAAATCAAAACAAAACTTTGAATTTTTCAAGCAACTTGTCAGATTGTTGAAACAGATACAAATTTTGTGGATAAAGTAAGAAAGGCACCGCCAAGAAAAATAATGTCCAGGAAAATAAATTTGGTGAAGGCAGAGTGAAGTTGGATTTCTAAATGTGAAAACATTTTTAGGGCTATCAAACAGAGGCCAAAAACAACATCAAGATTATGAAGAATGAAGAGAAGGCTGATTTGACACCCTATGTTTTCTCATACTTTAGAGCAGTGTTTCTCAATCTTGGCAGTCTGAAGATATGTAGACTTCAACTTCCAGAATTGAAGTTGAAATCCACACATCTTCAAACTGCCAAAGTTACCTCAACTGCCAAAGTTGAGAAACAGTGCTTTAGGGAATTATGAACCACTAAACATTTGGGATAAGGGGAAGCAGGCCATTATGCAGCATCTTAATTTTCCATCTTCAAGATTATGTTTCATGAAACAGGATGACCGTCATTGCATAAACGCATGCATACTTTCACATACCAGTTTCCCCCCCCTAAAAGAGGGTGAAAATTTGGGTGCGTCTTATACACTGAATGTAGACCCACCCACCCACTGGCCCCAACCCTTTGGCCTCTGCAGTCCAGCAATTTACCTTTTTACAGAGGCTTCCATAGGCTGTAACAATCCCGGAAGCCTGAAACAGCTGATGATTGGGAGAAATTGAAAGTGAAACTTGCTGTTTGCTCCAATAGGCAAATTGCTGGGAGGCAGATTTTTTTTCTTGTGTTAATCAAGCTGTTTGCTGCAAGGAGGTAAGTCAACAACCATAAATGCCTACAGAATGTTCAAATTATTACTTATTTTTTAAAGACTGCTGTATAATAATAACTTAACAAACTTAACAAAATGAAGCTGCTTTATTATTATTCTAGACAACTTAACAAAATGAAGCAGCTTTTTAAAATAAATGCTTGACCTGAAGAGGTCAAGTGCTATTGTTTTAAAAAGTGCTATTCTTTTAAATAGCAAAAATAACTATACTTCCAGAAAGCACATCAATTTTAACAGCATCTGTACAAGTATAGTCTGAAATATAACATTACAAACAGTGTATATTGTTTGTACGGTTTGCTGTTTGTTGCAAGGAGGCAAATTGCTGGAGGCAGAGGCAGATATTTTTCCCTTGCTTTGCTCCCCAAAAGCTAGGTGCATCTTATACTTTGGAGCATCTTATACTCCAACAAATATGGTACTTTCCACATAAAACATATGAAGAATGGTTGCAGGAACTGGGTATGTCTAGTTTAATGAAAAGAAGGACTAGGGGAGACATGATAGCAGTGTTCCAATATCTCAGGGACTGCCACAAAGAAGAAGGAGCCAACCTATTCTCCAAAGCACCTGAAGGTAGAACAAGAAGCAATGGATGAAAACTAATCAAGGAGAGAAGCAACTTAGAACTAAGGAGAAATTTCCTGATAGTTAGAACAATTAATCAATGGAACAACTTGCCTCCAGAAGTTTTGAATGCTCCAATACTGGAAGTTTTTAAGATGCTGGATGACCATTTGTTTGAAGTGGTGTAGGGTTTCCTGCCTAAGCAGGGGGTTGGACTAGAAGACCTCCAAGATTCCTTCCAACTTTGTTATTTTATTCTATATTCATACTACTGTAGATCTTATGAAATGTTCAGAGAAAAGTTATGCAAACAGCCTTTTTGTACACTCTGAGGTTAAATAAATCATTCAGCGGGCATGACTGAAACATGCAATAGTGGCTTCCAAAGACTATTCCTGGTTCTTTGAGAAGTACAGATGTTTCTGAAAAGAGATCAGTAGTATTAGACAGAATTCACAGAGGGAAATGTTGTCTAGTAGAGCCAGAAACCCATGAAATAAGCAGTCCCAGGGTTGTACTGATTATGCTCTAGGGCACCTTGTCATTCCATGCTGGAATTGCCCGACAAACTACAGTAACTACAAACATGCATAGTTAAGGCTATCATGTTGTGCAAACTCAGCTAACATACTGACTTTAGAGTTTCATGTGTTATGTGAAACCAGTAATTGAGACAACTGGGCTTCTGACAGAGGAAGACTGGTATAAATATAAAATCTGTCAACCAGTGCCAAAAGCCCATGGGTTAATATGTCATGCACACACAAACACAGGGCATGACAGGTCATTCCAAAAATCCATGTCAATTCATATGCACCCATGTTTGGATATGCACACCAATCATCCAACAAAGCTATTGGAATTCTGCATAAGACAGATCCATGTGCGAAGTAATTTTGCAAAAGCTCAAGGTTCCTGCACCTGAGTGAACAGATGGTTCTTTGGCCAAATGTCCACATTATGGGATTCTACTGGCCAAATAAGATTAGCTGTTGCTAATTATCAAGAAATGTTTCTTACTAGAAAGTTAACAGTGCGTGTCAATTAGACCACCGGCTGGAGCACAGCAAACCGAATCCCAAGTTTTCTAATTTCATCTGATGTATTGTGCAAGCCCCACAGTGTGAACAATTGGGTTCAGTAAATGAGAGTTCAATTTTTGATGCATAAACATGCCTTGTGAATACAGCCTTTATGTTCAGCCTCTCCTCACATGAAAATTACCTGAACATAAATGGGAAACAGCATATATAGGATGGTGCTGAAAGCTATTCAGCTAGTCCAGAATGCGGCCGCGCGAGTGATAGTGGGCGCACCGCGGTACGCCCACATAACACCCATCCTCCGCGAGCTGCGCTGGCTACCTGTTGATCTCCGGGTGCGCTTCAAGGTGCTACTTACCACCCATAAAGCCCTTCATGGTAGTGGATCTGAGTACTTGAGAGACCGCCTTCTGCCGATTACCTCCCTTCGTCCCATCAGATCGCACAGAGTGGGCCTCCTCCGAGTTCCATCTGCCAGTCAGTGCCGACTGGCGACTACACGGAGGAGACCCTTCTCAGTAGCAGCTCCGACCCTTTGGAACGATCTCCCCGTAGAGATTCGCACCCTCACCACAGTCCAGAGCTTCCGCACAGCCCTTAAGATCTGGCTATCCCGTCAGGCCTGGGGATAAGATCTTCATACACCCCACCCGAATGTTGAATGAATGTTGTGTTTTATTGCTATTATTATTTGTACTCACATATTACTTTACGTTTTGTCTTGCACTCCCTTCCCATGAGTTGTAAGCCGCCCTGAGTCCCCTCAGGGAAAAGGACGGCCTATAAGTGACAATAAAATACTAAAATACTAAAAATACTATTAAGAATTCAGAACTGATCCAGTCCCACATCCTTAGAAATCACAGTGTGATGAACAAGTATTTAACTTAGATATTTAAAAGCTATATTTTATTTTGTAGCAAAATGAAGAAATTACAGAATCTCTCTTCTTTTCCTTCTACACTGCTAATAATCCAGTTAAGTGCAAGCCACATTGGCATGAAAACATAATGCTTGTAGATCAAGGTAAAAGTATTGATTCAAGAAAAACACAACACCTGGTAAATGAAAAATATAATTCACGCTCTCAATCAATATTTGAAACTTCAGATGAAAGTTAGGGATAATAGATTGTGTCACAACTATTTATAATAGGAGCACGTGTGCCCTGATGGATAAACCATCTATAGGCCCACTTGACACTGATCAATGCATTCTGAAAAGACAAGGAGACTCTAATTTTTCAGCCAAGTTATTCTTTGTAGCCAAGTCTAAATTCTGGTTCTTATCTGCATTCTTGGCATTGGGTTTAACAAACTATCACAGTGGGATATTCAAAACAAGGTGCTGAATAAATTCTCCAAAAGTGGAACTCTTGCGTATCTTCTCCAAAGATTATTAAAAAAAAATACATCATGTTGCAGAGAATTATTATAGATACTCCACTTTGTGTTTGTTTATTCCAGAAATAACTATGATGGGGGTCAAATGGAGAGTCTGAATTTTCTAAAATAGACAAAGTAGGCCAATTACTACTTTTCAGTAGTTTCTGAATCAATATGCCATTTGTTTTTATCTTTTGTTACATATCCACCACATAGCAATAGCAGTTAGACTTATATACCGCTTCATAGGGCTCTCAGCCCTCTCTAAGCGGTTTACAGAGACAGCATATTGCCCCCAACAACAATCCAGGTCCTCATTTTACCCACTTCAGAAGGATGGAAGGCTGAGTCAACCCTGAGCAAGTGAGATTTGAACAGCCAAACTGCAGAACTGCAGTCAGCTGAAGTAGCCTGCAGTGCTGCATTTAACCACTGCGCCACCTCGGCACATAGGTTGAAGCCTATGAAATCTTTCTAAGAGTATGTCTCAGTGGTGGGTTCCGGATCCCGGTGCAATCGGTATGCTGCAACGGGGTCCAGCGTCCACCACGTAAACGCGCACAGCACGGACATATGTACTTACCGCCCACGACGCTCCAGCTGCTTGGCGGAGCGTTGTGCAGGCACCATTCAGTCCATGCGCAAAAGCCCCAACCAGCTCAAATAGTGGTAAGGGGAGTGGGCTGGCAGATGGGTCCTCCAGAGCACCATACCTGAACAGTACCTGGTGCTCCCAGCAGATACCAGTATGCCTGTACTGGGACGTACCGGTTGTATCCCACCACTGGTAGGTTTGATCCTAGAAGATGCCTTAATAAGTTTACCTGGGAACCATTAACTGCTCCAAACTCCTTGGAGAAAGACCAGCAATGTAAGCCAGATCAATGAATAAGAATAGGGGATACCAACTTTTCAGCCCAGCATCTTAATTACTGAGAACCAGTTTGATATAGTGAGTAAGATAGTGTTTTTCAACCTTGGAAACTTTAAGATGTGTGGACCCATCTTAAAGTTATCAAGGTTGAGAACCACTGGCTTAAGGTGTTGGCCTAGAAACCAGGAGCTTGTGAATTTTAGATCCACCTTAGACATGAAAACTGGACCAATACCCTGAAAGACGCCAGGATTGTTGTCGTGGGAAAAATAGGAGGTATTAGATATGTTCTCCACCTTGATTTGTATATGAAAAAGGTAAAGGTTTCTCCTGTCCAGTCAAGGGGAGGGGGTGCTCAGCTCTGTCTCTGGCCAAGGGCGTCAGTGTTGTCCAAAGAAACTTCCATGGTCATGTGACCGGAATGACTATACACCAAGGTGCATGGAACACTGTTACCTTCCCACTGACGTTATCTACTTGCATTTGCATGCTCCCGGACTGCTAGGTTGGCAGCAGCTGGGGCAAGAATGGGAGTTCACCCAGTGGTGTTCTGCTTGGGTTTCAAGCTGCTAAGCTTTCAGTCAACAAAGAGGGAGGGAGAATAAAAATCTAAACAAAAGGAAACTACATATACAAACTCTAGCAGCTGATAAGGCTTATCGTCACGCTGTGAAAAGGGTCACCTGCTCATTTATTTATTTAGGGTTGTATGGATTTTTATTTAAGCCACTTACGTGCTGCTAAAGGCACAAAAATTAGCTGGACTTCATCTGGTTCACAGGCAACTCTAACTCCAAGATTAAGAGGGAGGGGGCATAGGCTTCTTTGATTTTAGGATACCCATGCTTTGAAAAGACAGCTTCATTCCCCTTTTCATTCTTGCGGCTTTAATTACATTTCACTGGGGTTGATTTAATTGAAATTGTTAGGGCTTCAGCAACCTTTTCCACATGTAATTACAGCTGTACCCGCAACATATAGTTGGTCCAGACAATTGGTGATCGAAGAATCAAATTTCCACATGCTCATATGCATTTAAGGTACTGTTTAGAGCAGTGGTTCCCAAACTTTCTTTGGCCATGCCCCACGAAAATCCTGAACCCCCCCCCCTGGTGACATATATTTTTCACTTTACTCAAAAAGTGAACTCTACTCATGCAGAGGAAGCCTAAAAGGCTATTAACTTGGTTTAAACAAGGTTCAAATTGCCCCCATCGAAAATCAAATTGCCCCCCTGTTGGGTGTGGGTCCCACTTTGGGAACCACTTTTTTAGAGCAAGGGTGGGATACTATGGCCCTTTTACCATCTGTGGACTTCAACTCCCCCCATCTCTGGGAGTTGAAGTCCAGAAGTCATAAATAGCAATAGCAATAGCAGTTAGACTTATATACCGCTTCATAGGGCTTTCAGCCCTCTCTAAGCGGTTTACAGAGTCAGCATATCGCCCCCACAGTCTGGGTCCTCATTTCACCCACCTCGGAAGGATGGAAGGCTGAGTCAACCTTGAGCCGGTGAGATTAGAACCGCTGAACTGCAGATAACAGTCAGCTGAAGTGGCCTGCAGTACTGCACCCTAACCACTGCGCCACCTCGGCTATAGTTCTCCACCTCTGGTTTAGAGGGTATAAAAATAGCAAAACAAAACCACAGAATTCTCGAGATACAAAAACGATTTGCAGGAACACTGCCTATATAACAGAGGAATATGGGAGGGTTTTTTTCTTTTTAAATGGCATCATAGCTGGAAAGCAGAAAAGATTAAATAATAGATAAAATAG
Source organism: Thamnophis sirtalis (assembly GCF_051295495.1). Classification (NCBI taxonomy): domain Eukaryota; kingdom Metazoa; phylum Chordata; class Lepidosauria; order Squamata; family Natricidae; genus Thamnophis; species Thamnophis sirtalis. The sequence goes on along the minus strand of NW_028261385.1, from coordinate 24,205,690 downwards.
GGAGAGACTAAAATTATAGAAGTGGGGAAAAAGCGAAGGCAAAAAAAAGCAATATTCTGTTTGAGAGAGAAAATGACAAAAACACAATAAATGAATAAATAATAAATGGCACAGCTCATGTATTTCATGTGATTCATCTGAGAGCTCTTCATGCTGATTTTATTCAGCCCCTGTATCACAGCTTAATCACAACAGCATCCTCACAAATTCTCACAAAGAGATTCAAAACAAGATAATAGGAAGTACCATTACTTGAAGAAGAAAAACACCACCAGCAGCTGGCGTTTTATGACTTGCTAAATTTCCCATTGTCTGCCATTCTGCCTTTATGTCTGCCTCACTATTTAGGCAGCTCATTTATTTAAAGTGTGCAGTGTAGCATATATTAAAGGGATGTGGTGGCTCAGTGGTTAAGACGCTGGGCTTGTCGATCAGAAGGTCAGCAGTTCAGTGGTCCGAATCCCTAGTGCCATGTAATGGAGTGAGCTCCCGTTACTTATCCCAGCTTCTGCCAACCTAGCAGTTTGAAAGCACGTAAAAAATGCAAGTAGAAAAACAGGGACCACCTTGGTGGGAAGGTAATAGTGTTCTGTGTGCCTTCAGCGTTAGGTCATGCCGGCCACATGACCACGGAGACGTCTTTGGACAGCGCTGTCTCTTATCTATGTACCTCTATCTGTATAAAAGACCAAAGCAAAAAGGGATTGAGAAGGTAAAGGAAAACAGCACCTCTGAGAAAGCAGATCTTTAAGGATGGTAAAGATTTGCTCAGGGAGAAGATGACATGCCTCCCTCTCCAAAATGGCTAATCCTGCTGCTTTTCCCTCAGAGGATATTTTCTGAAAATCCCAGGAGGCTGGGGTAATTGATGCCATTCTTTGAGGCAGGGAAATGTCAACATCTGTCAACTCAAGGACGACACCCAGCTTTGAACAGCATGTTCAGAGCTGCCGTCCAAAAGAAGGTGGAGCAACGTTTACATTTAGTCACAAGTTGTTTGGCTGTTTGCTTGGCACACACAGTGGCTGATCTCCAACCTTGCGGTCCCCAATAGCTAAGCAGCATCACAGAGTGGGTTAATATCTGGATGGAGACCATTAGTAAATTCCAGGATAGAAAGCAAAGTTGGAGGATTAAAAAAAAAAAAAGATCCTAGAAGAAAACATGGTTAGTCCTCTCTGAACAGAGGAAGGTGTAAATCTACATCAACCAGACACCCACAACATGTATTTTGGCAGTTTTAAAATTTTCCAAATCACCAAAGTGGGTTGCAGTGGCATGATTTATATCCTTAACCTTTCTTCCATCTCTCATTTCCCCTTTGCAACTCCTTTTTCATTGGCCAAGTGACGCAGCAAGCACTGGCCATGAAAACCACAACGAGGGGTGAGTGGCTTGCAAATGGCTAAGATGTATTGATGGACAGTGTGATGGAGCGCCATCCTTCTTGCATATAATTTAGAGTTAGACATACATTGTGAGTAGTTAGGGGGACAACATGTAACTCCTCCTCTATTATATTTATAGCATGGACAGATTATTGCTTGCAAAGTACCAGTGACTTTGCTATTTCTGAATGGAATGTTCTTTCCTCCCGCCAACTCAGCCCACCCTCCCACTTGCATCCTGTGGTTAGATTCCCATCTTCTAAACAGTACTGAATAATCCCCCTTTAAGCTCTAGAAGGACATAAACAAAGCGAACATAAATACTGGCAAGAAAGAGTCCATTCAGATTTGCTTTCACTAAAGCAACAGCACCAACAAGGTTTAGGAACAGATAGGGTTTAGAGGCATTAGCAAACACAAGGGATGAGATCGTCCATCCCAAAAGTTGTCTTGATGATAGACTCACATCTCAAATGAATGAAAGATGGAATTAGAGAGCGGGAAGGAGAATTCAGAATATGAGAGACTCCAGAGGGTCCCTAAAGACGAAGTGCATTGTCTCTACAAGAAAATAATAATAATAAAAAATCAAAAAGCCATTACTGCAATACAAGTAGTCCTTGTTTTTTGGCCACAACTGGAATCAGCAACTTGGTCATGAAGTTGTTACTAAGTGAAACTGCAACTGTGCTCATAATCTTACTTCAGTTTTCCTTTGCTTTAGACTCGAAAACGTTGTAAATACAAAGATTTGTCCTAAAGTTATTGTTTCATCACCATCAAAACTGTAAATAGTCACCAAGAAAGGCAGTCACTAAATAAGGACTACCTGTATTTTCAAAGGAAATAATTGAAATGCAAATGTTTGGATTCTCGTCGTCATCTGGGGTAAAATAGAAGACATGGCAGTAAAGCAGAAAATTCCAAAAATTAGATAAAATTGAGGAGATTATTTTTTGGAAATTACAATCTTTTCAAAATGGAGATTGCAAACTGACACAAATATGCATTAATCACTTGTAGCTGTTGTTAACAATTCTGGGACAAAGGAAAGATGGTTGCTACCTCATACACACAACACATATACTATACATACAAAAAATCTGGAATGTGTGGCGGGAGAGAAGATTATCTATACCTCAGATCAGTGGTGAGATTCAACATTTTTACTACCGGTTCTGTGGGTGTGGCTTAGTGGGCATGGGGTGACTTGGTGGGCGTGGCAGGGGAAGGATACTGTAAAATCGCCATTCCTACCACACTCCAGGGGAAGGATACTGTAAAATTTCCATTCCCTCCCCATTCCAGAGGAAGGTTACTGCAAAATCCCCATTTCCTCCTGGTCCGCTGGGACTTGAGAGGCAGATAATAGATGGGGGCGGGGCCAGTCAGAGGAGGTATTTACTGGCTCTCTGAACTACTCAAAATTTTTGCTACCGGTTCTCCAGAACTGATCAGAACCTACTGAATATCACCTCTGCCTCAGATCTATTCCAGATCTTGCGGAAAGCTTATAGTTTCTTGCAAAGTCCGATTTCCAGCTACTACTAAACCAAGTGGATCAATTTAATAATAATTTCCATTTTAGGAAGGTTCTCCAGCATAATTTCTACTAATTAAAGAAAATATATTGTTGTTTTGATTATTAACTGTTACCTTTGCTCTCAGACTTCATCTTGATAAGCAGCCATCTATTATTCAGAATGTTTTTGAACAAACATTTGACTGTTGTTTTTTTTACTATTTTATGAAAATCAGTTGAGACATTTTTTTAAAAAAATCAGACATATCAGTGTTTCAAATAAGTACCCTCAAAACATTAAACCACTCTACATGTTCTTATTTCTCTGTGTCAAGTTGGCTACCTGTGGTTCAAAAGCAATAGACAGATCCTAAACTCTTTTGTAGTTCCTAGAAGAATAGGATACGATAGGATAGGATCTTCTATAACTGGGATTACTAAAAAGTGTGAAACAGAAAATATTTCAAAAATATAATTTAAACCCAAAAATAATTCTATCATAGGGTATGAAAAAAATATATGAAGAACAAGTGGATGAGGAGGATCATTGATCCTGGCCCTGATGTTGTGCATAATTAAGGTAAAAGTAAAAGTTCCCCTCACACATATGTGCTCTGGGGGGCGGTGCTCATCTCCGTTTCAAAGCCGAAGAGCCAGCGTTGTCTGAAGATGTCTACATAGTCATGTGGCCGGCATGACTAAACACTGAAGGTGCATGGAACGCTTTTACCTTCCCACCAAAGGTAGTTCCATTTTTCTACTTGCATTTTTACGTGTTTTGGAAATGCTAAGTTGGCAGAAACTGGGACGAGTAACGGGAGCTCACTAGGGATTCGAACCGCTGAACTGCCGATCTTTTTGATTGACAAGCTCAGTGTCTTAGCCACTGAGCCACCATGTCCCTTGTGCATAATTGGGATAAACCAATATTGGGTCAAATGGAGTGCCAAAATTTTTACCTGCACTTCTCAGCTAGAAAACTTTTACATTTTTTCTTTTCTTTTATCTTTTTCTTTTGTTCTTCTTTTGAAACTGAAAAACATTCTCTAGTGTCCAATGAGAAAACCTATATATTTTTCCAATCCAAGGTACAGAAGTACCTTTCCTTATGTGAGGGAAAATATAAAGCAACACCATGAAGTGCTTTTGAAAAGATACAAGGACACACAGATATAATTTACTGATCTATATGCAAAAGACCCACTTCTAATAGGCTACCTGTTCAAGTTCCAAGGACAGAGTGAGAAATACATTAGTTAGTAGAGTTTTATGAATATATATTCATCACTGTGCCAATTTTTAAAAATCCAAGGAGATAGAAGATAATGTAATATTATCTTATTCTTTCTCTGTTATTCATTCTAAGTGGAAATTTTTGTACTGTATCTACAACTGCAACAAAGTTTTAATTAAAACAAAACTAGAAACCTGCAAGTGCAGGGGTTTCAAACTCATTCATCGAAGGACATAACGGTTGTGTTTCACATCGGGGTGGGGTTGGCCAGCTTGACATCATTCGCATCGGGGATGCCTGTGGCAGCGTTTTCGGCTGTGACGGCCTCCTGAAACCCCCTGACAGTGAAAACGGAGCTCAGGGCCCCCCACATGCAGCCCTCACGAGGTTCATTTTTGCTGGCAGAAGCATCGCGGGACAGTCTTTCAGTAACAAAAAAGACAAAGTCTGGGATCTCCTGTCAGGCCCCCAAACTATGAATGACATAAAGGTAGTCCTCAACTTACACCCATTAATTTAGTGATTGTTCGGTATTACGACAACACTGAAAAAAATGACTTTTGACTGGTTTATACATTTATGACTGTTGCAGCATCCCTACAGTTAGAATAGAATAGAATAGAATAGAATTATTTATTGGCCAAGTGGGATTGGACACACAAGGAATTTGACTTTGGTACATATGCTCTCAGTGTACATAAAAAGACATGAAGCGATACATTCGTCAAGAATCATAACGTACAACACTTAATGATAGTCATAAGGTACAAATAAGCAATCAGGAAACAATCAATATCAATATAAATTGTAAGGATACAAGCAACAAAGTTACAGTCCTGCAGTCATAAGTGGAAGGAGATGGGTGATAGGAACAATGAGAAGACTAATAGTAATAGTAATGCAGCCTTAGTAATAGTTTGACTATGGTAAGGGAATTATTTGTTTATGTGATCAAAATCACATAATTATGACAGTTGCATTGTTTTGGGGTCATGTGATCACCATTTGTAATCTTCCCAACCTGCTCCCAACAAACAAAATCAATGGTGGAAAGCCAGATTCGCTTAATGATTGGATGATTCACTTCACAACTGTGGCAAAAAAGTTGTAAAATGGAACAAAACTCACTTAACTGTCTTGTTTAGCAACAGAATTTTTTGGCTCAATTGTGTTGTGGATTATTTGTATGGCAATTCTTCCAAACTGAATTATTTATTGTTTCACATCAACAGACAAAATCTTGCCAGACTGGCCAACCTATTTGCATCCACAACATATTCTGTGATCTATTAGGGAGGGCTGTCTTCACCTTCTTTCTTTCACACATAGTATCTGGGCTGAGTTGCTTCTTACTCCTCTGGAATGAATCTTTACATTCCTTCTGTTAGCCCTGAAGCTGGCCTGACTGAGGCCATTTTGAGAGTTCAGCGCCGTCACACTGGAGAAGAGGGACAGGGAGGGGAGGAATAGAGATAGTTGGGGCTTGTAGTCAAAACAAAATACTTTCGCTTGGGAACCAAGGACATTCCTGCAGGTGCTCAGAAGGAGGGGACTGGAGTTACCTAGCAACTGGACAGTATTCTGATTGGACCATGTGACTGATAGTTTTTACTTTTAATTAGGTGGAAACCATGGGGAATAGCCAGAGTTGGTTTTCACCATCCTGTGCCAATATGACATATCCAATAAACGTATTCTTTGAGGAATTTACCTGCCTCCGAGTTTTGTTTGCTACAGGATGTTACCAGACACCTTCAACACCTCCATAAACGTTGGTCACTTGCTTTTATTCATTTAAGAAGGGGGCAAAGTCCTTCCATTTTAACCATGGATTTTTTATGGATTTTTCATAACCATCTTAATACTGTATTTAAACTTTTGTTTTTATTGTTAGTGGCTGTCTAGAACTTCATCCATGGAGAAAGATTAAATTAAAATATAAACAATAATAAATGAATCTCCTGGAACTTCTATCTCTGCTTGGCCTGTACCTCACACAGCACAGGAAGTGGAGAAATGGTCATAATCAGAGATGGATGATTAAAGAAGAAATATGCTTTTCTATTTTTTAAACACCCTACAAGTCTAAGATTAAAGTCTTAATTGTAGTTGGTAACTTTTTCTTCATTTAAGAAAGGGGCTTGGTCACTTTACAGAGTTGATAACCCATGACTGTTGAAGGAGGATCGTTTTATTTACATTATTTGTATTCTGTTGAATCCCAGTGAATGCCTATGAGCGGTACATGGACAACATGCTGGCTGGAGACTTTTAGGAGTCCACACATCTGACAGTTCCTAAAGTTGAGAAACACTGTTTTGTATTGATGAACATACTAATATTTATATCATGGTAACAGTGGTATAGATTGCCTATCAATTGCTGCATAAATATACATCAGCAGCCAGGCTCCTTTAATCATGCACAGTCTCTGGCTCTTGCTTAAAGTTCATTAACTGCTTCAAAGCAAAGGTCAGAAAAATGTATCCCTCCAGATGTTTTTGAACTACAACTCCCAATGGCTCCAGCCAGTATGTCTAATGATGTGGGCTGTTGTGGATTGCAGTTCAACCACAAATTAGGATAATTTCAAATTCTCCATTTCTTGTCCAAAACAAGGCATAGCTGTACAGGGGTGTCAAAATGGCGGTCCTTGAGTTGGATGCGTCACATGCAGGCCACGCCCACCTCGGCTCCGCAAAAGCAAAAAACGTCACGATACATTACGTGACGTGATCGAGTTTGACACCCATGGTATAGCAAATATATTCATTATCTTCAAGCTATGAGGCTAAAAAGGGGGGGGGAAACTTGAAAAGTGTGCCATTCATGATAATGTAAGAGTATTGTCTGCCACCACACTATACTAGAAAACTCATTTCTAAGACTCCAATTAACAAAAATATTAAAAAATGTACTCCCACATTGCTTTGACATTTATTTCCAAATTCTCTCGTTTTGTTGATTAAGTAGTTTATAAGCGTTTTCAATGCTTGACAGAATGCTACAAATTTAGCACAGCTTTCTTTTCTTCATCCCTGATTCTATATTACATAAATCCAAGGCCATGAATATATATCTGCAGTTTCAAGAAGAAACATATTCATATATAATACACCTGAATCTTTATTATTTTGAAAACATATTCTCAAAGACCAGGATGGAGAATATTCTTGATTTTCCCCATCCAAACACACAGATGTTGCAAGCCAGGAAACAGAAGGCAAAAATATTGTGGAAGCAGATGCCAAACATCTATAGGAAATGGGGGAAAAAAGGCTAAGGCAAAAAACACAGAGGAGGGAAAAGGCTGTAATTCAGAATAAAACCTTTGTTTGGGGAATATCCCAATAAGAAGCACAGGAACGATTGCAAATGCAGTCCTGAAGGACAGCTATAAATCAATCTATTTAATACTGAATGCAATAAATCAGTGTTGTCACTTGGGGCCAAGATATCACAGACAGTAGCCACATATTTTTAAAAGGGTCATAACCTGCCCATCCATCTGGTTACTACAAAATACACTATATTGCCAAAAGTATTCGCTCACCCATCCAAATAATCAGAATCAGGTGTTCCAATCAGTTCCATGGCCACAGGTATATAAAATCAAGACCTAGGCATGCAGACTGTTTTTACAAACATTTGTGAAAGAATTTGTCCCTCTCAGGAGCTCAGTGAATTCCAGCATGGAACTGTGATAGGATGCCACCTGTGCAACAAATCCAGTCGTAAAATTTCCTCGTTCCTAAATATTCCACAGTCAACTGTCAGTGTATTATAAGAACGTGAAAGTGTTTGGGAACAACAACTACTCAGCCACATAGTGGTAGGCCACGTAAACTCGTGAAACATCAGTGTGTGCTTCTGGAAGAATGGTCAAAAATTCCCATAAACACACTCCTGAACCTTGTGGACAGCCTTCCCAGAAGAGTTGAAGCTGTTATAGCTGCAAAGGGTGGACCGACGTCATATTGAACCCTATGGATTAGGAATGGGATGTCACTTACATGCGAGTAAAGGCAGGTGATCGAATACTTTTGGGAATATAGTGTATATCCTTCCACCTGAATTGTCAGTGGTGATGAGTTGGTTGCAAAGGGCCCTTTTGTTCCAGACACCCAGAATAACAGAAATGACTAGGTAATAATTCACTAGTGATTAATTCCCTGATGTTTGCACAAGGCTGGGGAGATAATGTACCAAGTGTTGCAATGCCAGTTAGGAAAGCTGTCTCCTTTTGAAGCACCGCTGTAAGTTAGGCTAGGAGAGCAGATTCAAAGTCCCACTGAGTTCTTTTAAGATCGCCTTTCCTAATTATCATTATGGGAGTTGTAATCAAACACATGTGGAGGGCTCTAGGTTGGAGAAGATTATCAATGCTATTTTAAAACAAAGAGCTAAGTAAGCAAGAGTTATCTCTCAAGGTCCATATATTTTACCTGTATCAGATAGCCCAAGTTCACCTGAGTGAGTAAATACCGCAGTCTGAGTGCAGGGGAAAAGATAAGGGTTAAGGGAACAAGTGAAAATAGTAGGTAAAATTGAAATAAAATGCTTTTATACTAAAACAAAAAAGGGGTCGTTATGGCTCAATGGCTAAGACGCTGAGCTTGTTGATCAGAAATGTCGGCAGTTCGGCGGTTCGAATCCCTAGTGCCGCGTAATGGAGTAAGCTCTCGTTATTTGTCCCAGCTTTTGCCAACCTAGCAGCTCGAAAGCACGTAAAAAATGCAAGTAGAAAAATAGGAACCACCTTTGGTGGGAAGGTAACAGTGTTCTGTGCACCTTCAGCGTTTAGTCATGCAGTCCACATGACCATGGAGACGTCTTCGGACAGCGCTGGCTCTTCGGCTTTGAAACGGAGAGTGATGTGCGAGGGGAACCTTTACTTTTACCTTACTAAAACAAAAATCCCTAATCATAGCACCAAAGGCATCTGATCTTTACAATATTTAAAATATTTCTATTGCATTTCTTTTGCAAAGGATTTAAAACTGCTAACAAAAGTAATGAAAACTAGATTTTAAAAACTAGTTATTCAATCTACACAAAATGTAAACATTATGGTAGTCTAGAAAGGTGATAATGATTATTTTAAAAATGAAATCACTGGAGTTTAATTATTTGCTCCATAAAAAATTCAAAGATAGCTAGCTGTTGTAATTGCCAAAGAGAAACTGAAAACTTCTTGACATTCTCCTTTTCAATCTAACCTACATCTCTAAGTTATTTCACACAGGAAAAAAAATGAAAAAGACACAGGATATTCTGCCCTGAACTCCTGGATAGAAAAAAAAAAGCACAATCAATGGGGAAAAAAAGTCAAAGTCACTTTGCAGAGTGAGATGAGTAGCATATAAATTTAATAAATAAGAAAATAGCTGGGGCTATCAACCCTTCCTTTTGCATTGCAGAATAAAAAATGATGTACAATGTGCTATGCCAGGATTGGCAAACTGGTGGCCCGCGGGCCGGATGCGTCAAACACAGGCCATGCCCATTCCAGCTCTGCAAATGGGAAAAACATCACAAAATGTGATGCTGCAAGTTCGACACTCGCATACTATGCCATCGATGATGCAATTATCTGCTTCCTTTTCCCAGTAACTTCCACCTGTACGTGTGTATCAAAATCCGCAAGATGACAAGCAGAGATTCATGATTGTTATACCACTATTTTTACAAGTATGGCAACTGAACAAGCAAAAGATGCAGCTTTGATCGCAATGCACCGTCTCCCATAAAGACCCATGACCTCCTCTATCTTCAACCACTTTCCTAGGTACTCTTCATCCCACCTATCATAATTGATAGGATATAGCTATTTATAAACTGTTTTAAACGTGATTTGTTTCTATCCAACTTAGCTGTGATTAGGCAGACAATTTGTCCAACTGGTATGATGTCAGAAGCTGTGAAATCGTGGTCAACTTCACTGTTTTGATGTTGCTCCCCGTTTCTTAATCCTATGAAAATGGCACCTTTGATCAACAGATCTATCCACAAGGAAGGAATGGAAATGATGGAGTGATAAATTTGGTTAAGATCTTACTCAAGATGCTTCCA